>NW_024716088.1:40000-70000 GCF_018991925.1 Homarus americanus | reverse complement strand
TCTGTGTTACGTGAGATGTGATAGATAAAACAGCACTTGGATAGATTGAATGGTGATAGTCTGTGTTACGTGAGATGGATAGATATAAAACAGCACTTGGATAGATTGAATGGTGGGATAGTTTGTGTTACGTGAGATGGATAGATAGATAGAACAGCACTTGGATAGATTGAATGGTGGGATAGTCTGTGTTACGTCAGATGGATAGATGAACAGCACTTGGATAGATTGAATGGTGGGATAGTCTGTGTTACGTGAGATGGATAGATAGATAGAACAGCACTTGGATAGATTGAATGGTGGGATAGTCTGTGTTACGTGAGATGGATAGATAGATAGAACAGCACTTGGATAGATTGAATGGTGGGATAGTCTGTGTTACGTGAGATGGATAGATAGAAAACAGCACTTGGATAGATTGAATGGTGGATAGTCTGTGTTACGTGAGATGGATAGATAGAACAGCACTTGGATAGATTGAATGGTGGATAGTCTGTGTATATGAGGTGTCTCTGATAGATAGATAGATAGATAGATATAGATAGATAGATATGATATTTTTTATTCAGTGAACCTGTTATACAAGTTCACATTGATTAAACATTGGTATATAGACGGTACAGGTTAGACAGATAGTATACATGGTACAGGTAGACAGATAGTATACATGGTGCAGGTAGACAGATAGTATACATGGTACAGGTAGACAGATAGTATACATGGTACAGGTAGACAGTATACATGGTACAGTAGACAGACAGTATATGGTACAGGTAGAGACAGTATACATGGTACAGGTAGACAGACAGTATACATGGTACAGGTAGACAGACAGTATACATGGTACAGGTAGACAGACAGTATACATGGTGCAGGTAGACAGACAGTATACATGGTGCAGGTAGACAGACAGTATACATGGTGCAGACAGACAGTATACATGGTACAGGTAGACAGACAGTATACATGGTGCAGGTAGACAGACAGTATACATGGTGCAGGTAGACAGACAGTATACATGGTACAGGTAGACAGACAGTATACATGGTGCAGGTAGCAGACAGTATACATGGTACAGGTAGACAGACAGTATACATGGTGCAGGTGAGATGACAGTATACATGGTACAGGTAGACAGACAGTATACATGATGCAGGTATAGACAGTACATGGTACAGGTAGACAGACAGTATACATGGTACAGGTAGACAGACAGTATACATGGTACAGGTAGACAGACAGTATACATGGTGCAGGTAGAGACAGTATACATGGTACAGGTAGACAGACAGTATACATGGTGCAGGTAGAGAGACAGTATATGGTACAGGTAGACAGACAGTATACATGGTGCAGGTAGACAGACAGTATACATGGTGCAGGTAGACAGACAGTATACATGGTACAGGTAGACAGACAGTATACATGCAGGTAGACAGACAGTATACATGGTGCAGGTAGACAGACAGTATACATGGTGCAGGTAGACAGACAGTATACATGGTACAGGTAGACAGACAGTATACATGGTGCAGGTAGACAGACAGTATACATGGTGCAGGTAGACAGACGGTATACATGGTACAGGTAGACAGACAGTATACATGGTACAGGTAGAGACAGTATATGTACAGGTAGACAGACAGTATACATGGTACAGGTAGACAGACAGTATACATGGTACAGGTAGACAGACAGTATATGGTGGCAGGTAGACAGACAGTATACATGGTAGGTAGACAGACAGTATACATGTGCAGGTAGACAGACAGTATATGTACAGGTAGACAGACAGTATACATGGTGCAGGTAGACAGACAGTATATGGTACGAGTAGACAGACAGTATACATGGTGCAGGTAGACAGACAGTATACATGGTGCAGGTAGACAGCAGACAGTATACATGGTAGGTAGACAGACAGTATACATGGTACAGGTAGACAGACAGTATACATGGTACAGGTAGACAGACAGTATACATGGTGCAGGTAGACAGACAGTACATGGTACAGGTAGACAGACAGTATACATGGTACAGGTAGAGACAGTATACATGGTACAGGTAGACAGACAGGTACATGGTGCAGGTAGACAGACAGTATACATGGTACGTAGACAGACAGTATACATGGCAGGGTTGTGAGACAGTATACATGGTACAGGTAGAGACAGTATACATGGCAGGTAGACAGACAGTATACATGGTACAGGTAGATGACAGTATACATGGGTACAGGTAGACAGACAGTATACATGGTGCAGGTAGACAGACAGTATACATGGTACAGGTAGACAGACAGTATACATGGTACAGGTAGACAGACAGTATACATGGTACAGGTAGACAGACAGTATACATGGTACAGGTAGACAGTATACATGGTGCAGGTAGACAGACAGTATACATGGTACAGGTAGACAGACAGTATACATGGTGCAGGTAGACAGACAGTATACATGGTGCAGGTAGACAGACAGTATACATGGTGCAGGTAGACAGACAGTATACATGGTACAGGTAGACAGACAGTATACATGGTGCAGGTAGACAGACAGTATACATGGTGCAGGTATGTATACATGGTACAGGTAGACAGACAGTATACATGGTACAGGTAGAGACAGTATACATGGTACAGGTAGACAGACAGTATACATGGTACAGGTAGACAGACAGTATACATGGTACAGGTAGAGACAGTATACATGGTACAGGTAGACAGACAGTATACATGGTACAGGTAGACAGACAGTATACATGGTACAGGTAGACAGACAGTATACATAGACAGTACAGGTATACAAACTGTATACATAAACAATACAAGTATACTCATGATATACATAGACAGTATAGGTATACAGACAGGTATACAGTGCAGGTATAGTGCAGGTGTGCAGACAATATACATACACAGTGCAGGTATGCAGGTTGTATTCATAGACAATACAGGTATACAAACAATATACATATACAGTTCAGGTATACGGACGATATTCATAGAGTGTACAGGTTAGGTTAGGTTAGGTTAGGTTAGGTTAGGTTAGGTTATACATAAACAGTACAGGTATATAGCCATTAGTAAACAGTAAGTCGATTTAACCAAAGGAGAACACCTCAGTAAAACACACCCAGTCCAGCAGTTATACGAGAACCATAATGACAGCAAGTGTGTGTGTGTGTGTGGGTGTGGGTGTGGGTGATAATAATAATAATATATATATATATATATATATATAATAATAATATAATTAACGGTTTATTGAAAGAGCATGGCAGCCAGAAGGCTGACAATATATAGTTACATAATTGGGAATGGGTCTCTTGATTGACAAATAATATACAAGTTACGTAAGTATAACAAATATGATATATAATAACTAGGTGGAGAAGCTCAAACTACAGGCATTTCAACATAGTGACAGTGCAAGGAGTAGTGTTTACTGGGAGTGAATACACTGATTTATTATATTGATAATTTTACAATGGTTGGGACTGGGCTGTTTTATATAGGACTGTCAGTGCACGTATGGGCTGGATGCGGTTGTGGTGTCGAACAGCACTGGAGAGGGGATCTCAGGTGGTAGTAGGAGCCAAAGGAGGATGCAGAAGTTTCATGTGTGTGTGTGTGCGTTTATCTTGATAGGGAAACACAGCCAATAGCGGAAGGGAAACGTGATGGTAAAAGAAGGGAAAAAAATAAAGCAATAAAAACAACGATGAGAATTTTCGTGAACTTGTCCTAGTGTGGTGAAGAGAAGTAGAAGGAGGGAAGAAAGAGAAGTAGGGAGGAGGAGGAGGAGAAGTAGGGAGGATTAGGGAGGATTAGGCGGAAGATAGGAAAGAGGAAGAGTAAGAGAAGGAAGATGAGGGAGAAGGAGGAGAAGAATGAGGAGGAAAAGCAGGAAGAGGAAGACACTGGTAATACCTCCTTTTTTTAACCTGGCCTCTTACGCTGTTGTTTTATGACCTACTTGGAGGCTGGGTTAATGTGCGGCGCTGGTGAGTTGCTGGCCAGGTGCGAGAGTGGCCCTTGTCACCTGTATATCTCCTCCTACCTGTACCCTGGGGCCCACCACCTCACCTCCTACCTGTACCCTGGGGCCCACCACCTCCTCCTACCTTCCCTGGGGCCCACCACCTCCTCCCACCTACCCTGGCCCACCTCTCCTCCTCCCCTGGGCCCACCTCTCCCACCTGACCCTGGGGCCCACCTCCTCCTACCTGTACCCGGGCCCACCTCCTCCCACCACCCCAGCCACCTCCTCCCACTCCATCCTGGGCCCACCTCCTCCTACCTGTGCACCCAGGGCCCACCTCCTCCTCCCACCTGTACCCTGGGCCCACCACCTCCTCCCACCTGTCCCCTGGGGCCCACCTCTCCTCCTACCTGTACCCGAGGCCCACCTGTCCTCCTACCTGTCCCCGCCCACCTCTCCTCCTACCTGTACCCCAGGACCCACTCCTCCTACCTGTACCCCGGGGCCCACCTACCTCCTGCTACCTGTACCCCGGGCCCACCACCTTCCCTCCCACTGGCACTGCGGCCCACCTCTCCCACCTGTACCCTGGGCCCACCTTCTCCTCCCACCTGTATCCCGGCCCACCTTCACCCATCCTGGGGCCCACCTCCTCTCCTCCCACCTGTATCCAGGGCCCACCCTCCTACCTGTACCCCTGGGGCCTCTCCTACCTGTACCCGGGGCCCAACTCTCTCCTCCACCTGTATCCAGGGGCCCACCTCCTCCCACCACCGGCCCACCTCTCCTACCTGTATCCAGGGCCCACCACCTCTCCTACCTGTATCCAGGCCCACCTCCTACCTGTACCCCAGCCCACCTCTCTCCTACTGTATCCTGGGGCCACACCTCCCACCTGTATCCCGGGCCCACCTCCTCCCACCCCTGGCCCTCCTCTCCTCCTTCCTGTACCCCGGGCCCTCCTCTCCTCCTACCTGTACCCTGGGCCCACCACCTCCCACCTGTACCCAGGGCCCACCCCTCCCACCTGTACCCCTGGGGCCCACCTCCTCCTACCTGTACCCCAGGGCCCACCACCTCACCTCCCACCTGTACCCCGGGGCCCACCTCTCCTCCTACCTGTACCCCAGGGCCCACCCTCCTACCTGTATCCCGGGCCCACCTCCCACCTGTACCCCAGGCCCACCTCCTCCCACTCTGCCCCTGGCCCAACTCTCCTCCTACTTGTGCCCCAGGACCCACCTCTCCTCCTACCTGTACCCTGGGCCCACCTCCTCCCACCTGTACCCCGGGGCCCACCTCCTCCTACCTGTACCCCGGCCCACCACCTCTCCTTTACCTGTACCCTGGGCCCACCTCCCACCTGTTACCCCGGGCCCACCTCTCCTACCTGTACCCCCTGGCCCACCCTCCTACCTGTATCCCGGGCCCACCTCTCTCTTGCCTGGCGTGTTAACATCCCTTCGTCTCTAGTTGTAGCGAATAGAGTGCACTATATTTTTCTTCCTTCTCTCACTCTTTTCACTTCCAATCTTTCTTCTTCAATTTCTCTTAATCTTTCTTCTTCAATTCTCCTAACTTTCTTTCTCTTCACTTTCTCCTTTAATCTCTTCACTTCCTTAATCTCTTTTCTTACTTCAATTTCTCCTGTAATCTCTTTCTTTCTCTCTTTTCTTATTCCTTCTCTCTTCAATTTCTCCTTTAATCTCTTTCTTTTCTTCACTTCACCTCCTTAATCTCTTTTTCTTTTCTCACTTCAATTTCTCCTTAATCTCTTTTTCTTTCACTTCAATTTCTCCTGACCTTATCTTTATTTCCCTTTCTTTCTCTCCAGTCTTTTTAGTCTCCAAATTCCGGTTGTTCTATAAATCTCTCGAGGCGCCTTTGTAAGAGACCATTTGGAGATCTTTGTCTCCCTGTGTTCAAGGTCCTCCTCGTACATTAGCAACTTGAAGGAGACTATGTGGAGATATTTTGTTCGCCGTGTCCTCAACGTCCGAGTAGATGTTCAATTATGAGAGACCTTTTTTTTTTTTGGTCTTTCGTGTCTTATCTCGTCCCATTCTTTCAAAGGCCTAGTTTGTAAAATCTCGCTTATAATAGACCATTTTAAAGACCCTTTTTCCTCATTTTTAAGACCATTTATTTGCCCTATTCCTTCAAGGTCTATAGCTGGTAAAAGTTCGCAGAGAGAGAGACCTTTTCCAGACCTTTTTCCTCATCCTTAGACCATTTTATTTGCCCTATTCTTCAAAAGTCTACCTCGTAAAATCTCACTTACAAGAGACCATTTTCCAGACCTTTTTTTTCCTCTTCCTATACCTACAAGGTCAACCTCGTAAAAGCTTCCTGGCAAAAAAGACCATTTCCAGATCACACCGATTTTCCTCGATCCGCCAAATTGGTTCTAAAATCTCTAGCGGTCAGTGTGAGAGGAAATCCCATCAAATTTAGCGAGCTTTTCCGTGGAGGACCTGTGACATTTTTACAGCTGAGGGTTTGTGTCTGATCCGACCCACCGCTTTGTCGAGTCTGCTGTTTTAGGGGGCCGGGAAGGGGGTGGTGATGGTCGTGTGCAGGTGTGGCGAAGGAAGTGTTTGTTTTTTAATCTATTGTTGTGGTATAAAGGGTTAATCTGTCTTTATTGTGGTATAAAGGGTTAATCTCCCTTTCTGGTGGTATAAAGGGGTTAATTGTACCTGTTGTTGTGGTGTAAAGGGTTAATCTGTCTTTATTGTGGTATAAAGGGTTAATCTCCCTTTCTGGTGGTATAAAGGGGTTAATTTTACCTGTTGTTGTGGTGTAAAGGGTTATTCTGTCTTTATTGCGGTATAAAGGGTTAATCTCCCTTTCTGGTGGTATATAGGGGTTAATTGTACCTGTTCTTGTGGTGTAAAGGGTTAATCTCCCTTTATTGCGGTATAAAGGGGGATTAATTTTATCTATGCTATAATACAAGGATACATTTGACCCCTTCCAGTATAAAATAGTTACTTTACCAACTTTTGTGGTGTACAGGAGCCTTCTAACTTTGCACATGAAGTATTTGGTGAACATAGGTGAACATTGGCGTATTTTGGTGAACATAGGTGAACATTGGTGTGTTTTGGTGAACATAGGCGAACATTGGTGTATTTTGGTGAACAAAGGTGAACATTGGTGTATTTTGGTGAACATAGGTGAACATTGGTGTACATTGGTTTTAATTACTATTACTTGGTATATAAATAATGATATATATACATTGATCATTACCAATAAGAGTACGTGTGCCTTGAGTAATGTGTTCATCAAATTCTCTTCTCTTTTTTGCAGGTAATTGGACGAAATTCAGAAATTATTATGGCAAGTGGAAGTGTTTTGAAAATATTGACTGGTTGTGTGAGTGTTGTGTTGTAGATAGATAGTGTCTTTAGAAACACCGACCATAAGAGAATACAACAATGTGTGACAAACTCTCCGACTGCTCAAGTATTACCTGGTGTGTTTAGTGGATAAAGGAAAATAGACAGGTGGAAAATACAGTGAAGTGCGTTAAAGTGATAGTGAAGATGGGAGCGTGGCGAGGCTGGTGTCTGCGGCTGAGTGTGGTGGTGTGGTTGATGGTGATGGTAGCGGTGGTGGCAGGAGCAGCAGCAGCCGATCATCAGTTGTCACAGGACTTGCCAACACCACAAGATCGTAACAAGCCACGTCACCGCCTGGCTGTGTACAGACACTCCCGGGCACGACACTCCCCTACCTCCACCACCAACTCCGAGCCCTCCAGGGACCAGGATGCTGTGGTGGAGCTCCTCCTGCAGCACACCAACACCTCCACCAACAGTGTTCCTGCGGACGACAGACGATTAGAAAAGACCCGAAAAAAATCTGAAACTCGAGAGAAGACCACCGCAGCCAGCAGCAGCAGCAGCAACAGCAGCAGCAGCAGCAGCAACAGCAGCAGCAGCAGCAGCAGCAGCAGCAGCAGCAGCAGCAGCAGCAGCAACAGCAGCAGCAGCAGCAGCAGCAGCAGCTTCTTCTTCACCAAGAGTAAGATCAGTAAAAGGTCGCCCTCCACCACCAGTGTAAGGCTGGTCCTCCTATCACGAAAAAGCCGCAGGGAGGCGACGACGGCGTTATCGACGTGGCGGTGATCGTGCCGTGTAACGCGTCGCACCAGTACTCCCGCGTGAAGGTGCTGCCCGTGGTGGAGCTGGCCGTGAGGCACCTGAGGGAGACCGGCCTCCGGGGACCTCTCCAGAACTACACCATCAACGTGAGGTACCAAGACTCCAGGACCTCCTCCACATACGGACCTCTCGCCGCCGTCGACCTCTACTTCAACAATTCAGCAGGTAAGATTAATACTACTCTTTATAACTGGTAGATTAGTACAGGTTGATCGGGTGTACAGCACAGACCCGGCTGAACTAAACCATTGTGCCTCAAATTACACATTTCCAGGTAAGTGGTCGGGTCGATCTCTACAAATTCACCATGTAATGGTTTCTGTATAAAGTGAAATATTTCCTATAAGTAATAGTGCAATATATCTTTGTGAGACGATAAGTTCTAGTATATTGCATAAATCAATCTGTATAATAGAAAACAAGAAATTTAATTAATATACGAAACTGATATAGGAATTCCGGAAGTCCTGTCATCGTAATATTTGGACGCGCCATGGTTTCTTTCAGCAGCGTCAAGGCTTAACAGAGTCTGAACCATCTTGTGTGTGTGTGTGTGTGTGTGTGTGTGTGTGTGTGTGTGTGTGTGTGTGTGTGTGTGTGTCTGTAACGTTAATTGGTATAGGGATTCTGCTGATCTATTCGTATATTATGATGTTTTATCGTTCTAGGATGTTATTCTACGTGTACTATTTTTAGACCAGACCTGACGAGGTGGGAGGGGTGGGCTGAGGTGAGGTATGGGGTAGTGAGGTGGAGTGAGGAGGGAGTGAGGGAGGTAGGGTGGTTTGTTGATATATAGCTGTGGCGCCCCAGGTAGTATAGTAATATAGGTTATATTATATCCTTTCTCCAGTGAGTGATGGCTGCTGACACCTGTACTGTACACATACCTCTTACTCACTCACTCTTACTCTCGCTTATTCTTTATGAACAACCAAGTTATCGAGACCTTTATTGATTGTCTGGGTCACCATGTTGTGTGTGTCAATCAGGACAATACATACTGTCTCGTGTGTGTGTGTGTGTGTGTGTGTGGGTGTGTGTGTGTGTGTGGTGTGTGTGTGGGTGTGTGTGTGTGTGTGTGTGTGTGTGTGTGTGTGTGTGTGTGTGTGTGTGTGTGTGTGTGTGTGTGTGTGTGTGTGTGTGTGTGTGTGTGTGTGTGTGTGTGTGTGTGTGCCTCCCCTATCTACCATACCGCCTCTTGGATTCCTGATGAAACTGACTCCTTTGATTTACGAGTCGGGGAGTTTTGTGGGTGCGTGATACAGCGGTGGTGATAGTGGTGATGGTGGTGGTGATGGTGGTGGTGGTGGTGGGCATGGTGTGATAGTGGCAGTACTGGCGTGGTAGTAGAAGATGAACATGTCTCTCTCTCTCTCTCTCTCTCTCTCTCTCTCTCTCTCTCACTATATTCTGATGTTCCTCCGAGAATGGATCCGTCCTTCTGTCGAATATTCTTTAGGGGTTAGATATACTGGTATACTGTACGGTGAAGGAAGGGAATAGGGAGGGGAAGGAAAAGGAAGGAAGAGATGAGAATAACATTGGAAGGTTTATTAGTTTTTAAAGGTATATAATGTTAATAATATAAGATATAATACTGAGTCTACGATCTATGTATGTATGGATGTATGTATGTATGTAATAATAATAATAATAATAATAATAATAATATATAATAATAATAATAATTAACGGTTTATTGAAAAGAAGCTTGGCAGCCAGAAGGCTGAAAATATACAGTTACATATTTGGGAATGGGTTACGAATTACAAATAATATACAGTAACACAAGTGACACAAATAAGACATATAATAACTAGATGAGGAAAGCTCAAACTACAGATTTTCATTTCCAACATGGTGACAGTGCAGAGCAGTGTTTACTGGGAGTGAATACTGATTTATTACAAGTTATTGATAATTTTACAATGGTTGGGACTGGGCTGTTCTTATGGCGATCGGTTCGTGCCGTATGGGCTGGATGCGGTTGTGGTGTCGAACAGCAATTCTCCGGACTAGGGATCTCAGGTGGTAGTAGGGCCGGTGTCGAGGATGGTGTGAAAGCTTCTTACTGAATTTGCAGATGAGGTCGTGGTAATGGTCAGTGAAAGTCGAAAGGGTCAGTGTGTTGAGCGCTTCTTGATATGTGTGGAGTAGGAGAGGAGAATAATCTTGCATGCCCTCTTTGCACTTTTTCTAGGTGTTTACGTTGTGTGGCATTTTAGGAGGAAGACCAGGTGGGGGAGGCATAGGTAGCTTGGGAAGTATGAATGTTGTGTAAGTACTGAGGGAGCTCGATGACTACAGGAACTCAAGACTTCCAGGTCAGCGGAGGAGGTGGGGCGAAACTGGGATTTGACAACTTCACTGACGACGGTTTCCAATTTAGTTTGTTGTCTATGGTACGGCGCCGAGGAGCTTCGTGGAATCTACAACCTGGAGTGTGTTCCGGACCTGGAAGTAATGGAAGGTGGGACAATGTCGGAGGAGAGGTTGATGTGCATAACCATGGTCTTGGTATGGTTGATGTTGTGACATAGTTGTTGGTGGCCCAGTTTTGGAGACTTTATTCAATAAATCCTGAAGGAGCGATATAAGTTGGAACAGAAATTGTTGACGCTGATCCCAATGGTGGAGTCGTCGACTTTCCAGCGAGCAGGGGTTTCTCTTAGGGCCTTGATAGAGCATAAGGAAGCAGAGTGGTCCCATCTTGGTGCCTTGGGGGACGCCACAGGTGAGTAGCTGAGAGTGGAGACAGCCCTCCAAGCGTACAACTTTGGCGTCGGTCACTGAAGTCTGTAAGCCATGGTATAATGCTATCCGAAGCCCGGGTCAATAGCACTGTTGACCAGTTATATTGTGGTGGCTAGGTCGAACGCTTTAGTATCAATAGAGGCGACAGCTACAGACGTTTTTCGTTTCTCGGATAGCGGTATATATGATCGAGAAGAAAGCGATAAGACAGTGGGGAGTGGTGAAGGGAAGTTTTTCATATTGCCCAAGTGCTGAGTCTACGACTCCTGCATTATCAGCATAAGCCCAGTCGAACACAAAACTTTCACAGATTAGGCTGGAGTATTGGGAGTGATTGCAATAGGTCGTAGCTGATTTAGAGATTGTGGGCTGGTTGACTTGGGCACTGGTGATACATAAGAGTCTTCCAGTCAGCTGGGCATCTGGCTTGACTGAGAAGCATTGATGATGGAGCATAGGGGTTTAACCAAGCTCCAGGAGAACTCCTTGAAAAGTTTCATTAGTAGAATCAATGGGGGTGGTGAGCCCGTTTTAATTTTAGTTTGTCCAGCCGTTTTGCTACTTCAAATTCTTCTACTAAGTCAGTGGGAAGGGGGCTGGTAGGTAAGCAGGGAGAGTGAATTTGTGTCAAGCCGGGGAGCGTCTGGCATATAGTAGCGAAATGGTTGTTTTGCTCAGCTGCGTCGCTTGCATTAGTGAGATGGCTAAGAAGGAGGGGTGTGTCTTATTGTTTTAGTCCACAAGGTTCTTTAGCTTACCATACTGCATTGACTGATGTTGGTCTGCTTCCAGTGTTGTAATTTGGTTGGGTAGTGGGACTTCTTTGCGAACTGCGTATTTCGCGGATGATGACTCGGTTGCGAAGGACCTGTAGCGGATGTGGTCATTGAGATGAAAGGCTCTGTCTCTCTGTTGTATAAGATCTTTTGATCCAAGGTGTGATCCGGGCAAATCCCAGCTGGGTGAGATCTGACAGACTTCTCGAGAAGAAGTGGTGGTGGGCTTCCGTGGTGGTGTTGGTATAACTTATCATTTGGTTTCCACGTCATCACGCTAAGTACTTCAGTCAGGGATGGTGAATATCCACTGCCGAAGAGGCGCACTGCAGAGTCAGTAATCGGCCTGCGGTTATGATGCAGAGATGCTCTGTACTTGAGTGGGAGTGGCGGCTGGGGACCAAACTGATAAGTGTGTGCTACACCCGATAGGAGGCAATGGTTGAGGTGGTTGGTACTGGTCTGCTAAGTCAGTTAAGATAAAGATCAAGGGTATTTTGACCGTGTGTGAGGAAAAGTCCTGGCTTGTGATAGTGATAATGGTCTGGATATCAGTGGTGTCAATTTCATTAAAATCCCACATAATACTAACAACAGCACATGGGTACCTAACTCTGAGGTGGTCTGAAGGTGGTGATGAGATGATTGATAGAGTGTCTCTGGTGGGTGAGCCGAAGGCGGATGGTATGCCACACAGATTATGATGGAACATATATGTATGTATGGATGTATGTGTATATGGATGTATGTATGTATGTATGTATGTATGTATGGATGGATGGTATGTATGTATGTATGTATGTATGTATGTATGTATGTATGTATATTTTTTTTTATGGTATTAATCAAAAAACAGTATATCTACCACCGGAGGCTATTCAATCTTTTTTTTCTTTTGAGGTTGTAAAGTTGTAGGTCTCACTAGGGCGCTGTTCACGTTTTTTATCGGGACGCTCTAAAGATATGTAAATTCCTGCCTCGGCTACATCCTCGCCCGAGCTTCCTCTGTCTGGACGTAAAGGGAACTTTATATTGAAACCAAATTAGAGTAGACTGTGTTAGTGGAACTCCTGAGAGCCTCTGTATGGGAGTCTTTATGGGAATTTTATGGGAGTACAGGAGTCTTTGTGTGGGATTCTTTACGGGAGTCTCTGTGTGGGAGCCTACGGGAGTCTGTGTGGGGGTTTACGGAAGTATTTTTATGAAGTCTTCTTGTTTATTTGTGTGTGTGTGTGTGTGTGTGTGTGTGTGTGTGTGTGTGTGTGGGTTTTATTACGTCTTACATTATACAGGAATCCTTCAATTAACCTTCATTATGAGTATATTTCGCTTACCAACGCTTATTATATTAATGGTGTATGATAGATGCCTCTGTCTCTCCTTCATTAAGACTCCACAAGTTAATTAGATTTTTTTTTTTTTTTTACGGGGATTAGCCCACCCAAGACAGGTCACACCCAATATCAGTCTGGGGGCGAAAAATAATAATAATAATAATATATAATAATAATAATAATAATGATGATGATGATGATAATAACGAAATACAAAAATGAAAAAATCAAAAGAGAAATAATATATATATATATATATATATATATATATATATATATATATATATATATATATATATATATATATATATATATATATATATATATATATATATATATATATATATATATGTTGTGTTGTCAAAGTAAGAGAAACAATTGAGACCTTGTATTAGTGTGTAAATGAGGCAGAGTCAGATCAGCAACCTGACTTGGTCAATTTTTCTGATGCCATATAAGCAGGGTCACCATTAGTCAACACATTATGCTTCCAATATCTTCCCGGGCAGTAGTACTCCCTGTTTGGTAGCTGCCTACCTGTCACCTGGTTACCTGTATTAAACTCTACAGCATTCTACAGTCTCACTCCTATACTATACTGTTTCCATCACTGTATTTATTATGTATACTCACCGTCCACACCCACCGTCCACACCCACCGTCTACACCCACCATCAACACCCACCATCACACCCACCGTCTACACCCTTCATCAACACCCACCGTCCACACCCACCGTCCACACCCACCGTCCACACCCACCGTCTACCCACCGTCTACACCCACCATCACACCATCAACACCCACCGTCTCACACCCACCATCAACACCCACCGTCCACACCCACCGTTCACACCCACCGTCTACACCCACCATCAACACCCACCATCAACACCCACCGTCTACACCCACCATCAACACCCACCGTCCACACCCACCGTCCACACCCACCGTCCACACCCACCAGTCCACACCCACCATCAACACCCACCATCAGCACCCACCGTCTACACCCACCATCAACACCCACCGTCTACACCCACCATCAACACCCACCATCAACACCCACCGTCTACACCCACCGTCTACACCCACCGTCCACACCCACCGTCTACACCCACCATCACACCACCGTCCAAACCCAGTCCACACCCACCGTCCACACCCACCGTCTACACCCACCATCAACACCCACCATCAACACCCACCGTCCACACCCACCATCAACACCCACCATCAACACCCACCGTCCACACCCACCGTCCACACCCACCGTCCACACACCCACCATCAACACCCACCATCATACCCACCATCAACACCCACCGTCTACACCCACCATCAACACCCACCGTCCACACCCACCGTCCACACCCACCGTCTACACCCACCATCAACACCCACCATCAACACCCACCGTCCACACCCACCATCAACACCCACCATCAACACCCACCGTCTACACCCACCGTCCACACCCACCGTCTACACCCACCATCAACACCCACCATCAACACCCACCATCAACACCCACCGTCTACACCCACCATCAACACCACCATCAACACTCCACCGTCTACACCCACCGTCTACACCCACCGTCCACACCCACCGTCTACACCCACCATCAACACCCACCGTCCAAACCCACCGTCCACACCCACCGTCTACACCCAATCAGTCTGCCATACACCCACCGTCTACACCCACCATCAACACCCACCGTCTACACCCACCATCAACACCCACCATCAACACCCACCGTCCACACCCACCGTCCACGCCCACCGTCTACACCCACCATCAACACCCACCATCAGCACCCACCGTCTACACCCACCGTCTACACCCACCGTCTACACCCACCGTCTACACCCACCGTCTACACCACCGTCTACACCCACCGTCTACACCCACCATCAACACCACCAACACCCACCGTCTACACCCACCGTCCACACCCACCGTCTACACCCCACCGTCTACACCCACCGTCTACACCCACCGTCTACACCCACCATCAACACCCACCGTCAACACCCACCGTCCACACCCACCATCAACAACACCCACCGTCTACACCCACCGTCCACACCCACCATCAACACCCACCGTCTACACCCACCGTCTACACCCACCATCAACACTCCACCGTCCACACCCACCGTCCACACCCACCGTCTACACCCACCATCAACACCCACCGTCAACACCCACCGTCTACCACAAACCTTCCACAACACACCGTCTACACCCACCATCAACACCCACCATCAACACCCACAGTCTACACCCCAAATCCACCACCACCGTCACGCAATCCACCATCAACACCCACCGTCTACACCCACCGTCTACACCACCATCTCACCACCGTCTACACCCACAATCCACACCCCACCGTCCACCCACCATCAACAACCCACCATCTACACCCCCACCATCTACACCCACCATCGCCACCCACCGTCTACACCCACCGTCTACACCCACCATCAGCACCCACTGTCTCACCCCATCAACACCCACCATCCACCCACCGTCTACACCCACTGATCCACCACCTTTTCTTCATATTCATTGCATTTCCCAGTTCCCACCAAACCTCCCTTCCCATTAATCATTATTTCTTTTCTTCCTTTCCGCCATTCACTCTCAGGTTCCTTTGACTCTCTTCCATCTTTAAGTTTCCTCTCCCCCACCCACCCCGTCCCACCCCCGCCACCCCACCCCACCCACCGTCCCACCCACCGTCCCACCCCACCCCACCCACCCCACCCACCCCAGCCCACCCACCCACCCACCCACCCACCCACCCACCCCGTCACCCACCCACCCACCCACCCCACCCCCACCACCCGTCCCCAAGCGTAAACAAAAATCAGACTTAAATCCGATGACTTGAGAGAGTTTACACGATTTTGGACCTGAATGGTAAAATATAGGTACTGATTCTGCTTCCCTGTTGGCTCTCTATGTATGTTCATGACTGTTTATTTCTCAATGTCTCTCTCTATTGTTAGTCTTTAAAGGGTTCAAATATGAGTCAACGTCATCAAAGGTTCAAATAATCGTCCTCAAAGGGTTCAAATATGAGTCAACGTCATCAAAGGTTCAAATAATCGTCCTCAAAGGGTTCAAATATGAGTCAACGTCATCAAAGGTTCAAATAATCGTCCTCAAAGGGTTCAAATATGGTCAACGTCATCAAAGGTTCAAATAATCGTCCTCAAAGGTTCAAATATGAGTCAACGTCATCAAGTTCAAATAATCGTCCTCAAAGGGTTCAAATATGAGTCAACGTCATCAAGGTTCAAATAATCGTCCTCAAAGGGGTTCAAATATGAGTCAACGTCATCAAAGGTTCAAATAATCGTCCTCAAAGGGTTCAAATATAGTCAACGTCACAAAGGTTCAAATAATCGTCCTCAAAGGGTTCAAATATGAGTCAACGTCATCAAAGGTTCAAATAATCGTCCTCAAAGGGTTCAAATATGAGTCAACGTCATCAAAGGTTCAAATAATCGTCCTCAAAGGGTTCAAATATGAGTCAACGTCATCAAAGGTTCAAATAATCGTCCTCAAAGGGTTCAAATATGAGTCAACGTCATCAAGGTTCAAATAATCGTACTCAAAGGGTTCAGTATGAGTCAACGTCATCAAAGGTTCAAATAATCGTCCTCAAAGGGTTCAAGTATGGTCAACGTCATCAAAGGGTTTCAAATAATCGTCCTCAAAGGTTCAAGTATGAGTCAACGTCATCAAAGGTTCAAATAATCGTCCTCAAAGGTTCAAGTATGAGTCAACGTCATCAAGGTTCAAATAATCGTCCTCAAAGGGTTCAAATATGAGTCAACGTCATCAAGGTTCAAGTATGAGTCAACGTCATCAAAGGTTCAAATAATCGTCCTCAAAGGGTTCAAATATGGTCAACGTCATCAAAGGTTCAAATGATCGTCCCCAAAGGGTTCAAATATGAGTCAACGTCATCAAAGGTTCAATAATCGTCCTCAAGGTTCAAGTATGAGTCAACGTCATCAAAGGTTCAAATAATCGTCCTCAAGGGGTTTCAAATATGAGTCAACGTCATCAAAGGTTCAAATAATCGTCCTCAAGGTTCAAGTATGGTCAACGTCATCAAGGTTCAAATAATCGTCCTCAAAGGGTTCAAATGTGAGTCAACGTCATCAAAGGTTCAAATGATCGTCCCCAAGGGGTTCAAATATGAGTCAACGTCATCAAGGTTCAAATAATCGTCCTCAAGGTTCAAGTATGAGTCAACGTCATCAAAAGTTCAAATAATCGTCCTCAAAGGGTTCAAATATAGTCAACGTCATCAAAGGTTCAAATAATCGTCTTCAAAGGGTTCAAGTATAGTCAACGTCATCAAAGGGTTCAAATAATCGTCCTCAAAGGTTCAAGTATGAGTCAACGTCATCAAGGTTCAAATAATCGTCCTCAAAGGGTTCAAATATGAGTCAACGTCATCAAAGGTTCAAATAATCGTCCTCAAAGGTTCAAGTATGAGTCAACGTCATCAAAGGGTTCAAATATGAGTCAACGTCATCAAGGTTCAAATAATCGTCCTCAAGGTTCAAGTATGAGTCAACGTCATCAAAGTTCAAATAATCGTCCTCAAAGGGTTCAAATAGTCAACGTCATCAAAGGTTCAAATAATCGTCCCCAAGGGTTCAATATAGTCAACGTCATCAAAGGTTCAAATAATCGTCCTCAAAGGGTTCAAATATGAGTCAACGTCATCAAAGGTTCAAATAATCGTCCTCAAAGGGTTCAAATAGTCAACGTCTCAAGGTTCAAATAATCGTCCTCAAGGGTTCAAATATGAGTCAATATCAAGGTTCAAATAATCGTCCTCAAAGGGTTCAAATGAGTCAACGTCATCAAAGGGTTCAAACATCACCCGACAACGACCAGCAAGGGATCGGGTGATGTTTGGACCCTCGAATGATAGAAGGTTCCTTGACCCTGGAAGTACCTGGGCTCTAGCTGCTCCTCTTAGCCCTCTTCCTCCTCCTGCTCCTCGTCCTCTTTCTTCCCCTAGTCCTCTTTCTTCCCCTAGTCCTCTTCCTTATAGTCCTTCTACTTCTGCTCCTCCTCTCAGTTCTCTTTCCCTCTTCAGTCTTCCTCCTCCTCCTCCTTCCCGTACTAGTCCTCCCTCTTACTCTCCTCTTCCTCTTTCTTCTAGTTCTCTTCTTCCTCTTATCCTCTTCATTTCTTATATCCAGCTCCTCTCCTCTTACCTCCTCTTCCTCAGTCTCCTATCCCATCCCATCCCTCTCCCTCCTCCCCTCCACCCCTCTCCCCTCCTCCCATCCCACCCCCTCTCCCTCCTCCCATCCCACCCCCTCTCCCTCCTCCCATCCCACCCCTCTCCCCTCCCTCACCACCTTTAGCCTTTCAGCCACACCTGTATACACTTCAGCTCTCCCGTGTTCTGGATGCTTCGCCTCACTGCCTTCAGCCCTCCTTCCCACCCCACCCCCACCCCACCACCACACCCACCCACCCACCACCCACACCCACCCCACCCCACCCACCACCCACCCACCCCCACCCACCCCACCCCACCCCACCCCACCCCACCCCCCACCCCACCACCCTACACACCCCACCACACCCCCCACACCCCACCCCCCCCCCCACCCCACCCCACCCACCACCACCCCACCCCACCACCCCCACCCCCACCCCCACCCACACCACCCCACCCCACCTCCCCCACGTGAGCACTTTTATCGCCACTGCCCCGCTAGCGATCGACGCGGCGTTTATGCAGTGCTCTCTAGAACCTAACCTAACCTAACCACCTCCCCTCCCCTCTTCCTGGTATTGATGTTCGCTTAGCTGTGAATTACTGGGAAAGTTGGCTCTCTTTTTTTTCTTCCCTCTGTCTTTTTCTTTCTTTCTCTCTCTTTCTCTTTCTATCTGTCTGTCTGTTTTCTCTCTCTCTCTCTCTCTCTCTCTCTCTCTCTCTCTCTCTCTCTCTCTCTCTCTCTCTCTCTCTCTCTCTCTCCCCTCTCTTTCTGCCTGTCTGTTTGTCTGTCTCTTTCTATCTTTCTCACTATCTTTCTCACTATCTATCTATCTATCTATCTATCTATCTATCTATCTATCTATCTATCTATCTATCTATCCCAACAACTATATATATTTAGTAGTATCTGTCTGTGTGATGCTTTATATAGATACTGTATTATACTGTATTTCCTTTTCACTAATTATACTCATTTGACACACACACACACACACACACAACCGCATCCAGCCATACATGCACAGACAGTCGCTATAAAACAGCCCAGTCCCAACCATTGTAAAATTATCAATAACATGTAATAATCAGTGTATTCACTTAACACTGCTCCTACACTGTCACTATGTTGAAATGAACTGTATTTTGAGCTGATCCATCAGTTTTTTCTTTGTGTCCTTATGTCCTTTTATTATTTGTAATTGTAACCCATTCCCCAAATATGTAACTGTATATTTTCAGCCTCGCTAAGCTCTTTCAATAAACCGTTAATTTTATTATTTATTTACACACACACACACACACACACACACACACACACACGACTGGGCAAGTGCCATCCATCCATCCATCCATCCATCCATCCATCCATCCATCAATCACATCCATCCATCCATCCATCCATCCAGTCATCCATCCATCCATCCATCCATCCAATCATCCATACGTCCATCCATCCATCCATCCATCCATCCATCCATCCATCCATCCATCCATCACTAAATCCAGGAACGTCTATTTAACTTCATTTGCATACGACAAAATTTTTATTCGACCAGGTGACTCAACCAAGTTTGTTGTGGTTAACTGTTTCATCCACTCACCACCAGTTTGTTGTGGTTAACTGTTTCATCCACTTCCAGTTTGTTGTGGTTGCTGTTTCATCCACTCACTCCAGTTTGTTTGTGGTTAACTGTTTCATCCTCAGCACCAGTTGTTGTGGTTAACTGTTTCATCCTCACCACCAGTTTGTTGTGGTTAACTGTTTCATCCGCTCACCACCAGTTTGTTGTGGTTAACTGTTTCATCCACCACCACCAGTTTGTTTGTTGCTGTTTCATCCCTCACCACCAGTTTGTTGTGGTTAACTGTTTCATCCACTCACCACCAGTTTGTTTGTGGTTAACTGTTTCATCCACTCACCACCAGTTTGTTGTGGTTAACTGTTTCATCCTCACCTCCAGTTTGTTGTGGTTAACTGTCATCACTCACCACCAGTTTGTTGTGGTTAACTGTTTTCCCAAGTTTTGTGTTCCATCCACTCACCACCAGTTTGTTGTGGTTAATTGTTTCATCCACTCACCACCAGTTTGTTGTGGTTAACTGTTTCATCCACTCACCACCAGTTTGTTGTGGTTAACTGTTTCATCCACTCACCACCAGTTTGTTGTGGTTAACTGTTTCATCCTCTACCAGTTTGTTGTGGTTAACTGTTTCATCCACTCGCCACCAGTTTGTTGTGGTTAACTGTTTTCCACTCACCACCAGTTTGTTGTGGTTAACTGTTTCATCCACTCACCACCAGTTTGTTGTGGTTAACTGTTTCATCCACTCACCACCAGTTTTTGTGGTTAACTGTTTCATCACTCACCTCCAGTTTGTTTGTGGTTAACTGTTTCATCCACTCACCACCAGTTTGTTGTGGTTAACTGTTTCATCCTCACCACCAGTTTGTTGTGGTTAACTGTTTCATCCACTCACCACCAGTTTGTTGTGGTTAACTGTTTCATCCACTCACCACCAGTTTGTTGTGGTTAACTGTTCATCCACTCACCACCAGTTTGTTGTGGTTCTGTTTCATCCCTCACCACCAGTTTGTTGTGGTTAACTGTTTCATCCACTCACACCAGTTTGTTTGTGGTTAACTGTTTCATCCTCACCACCAGTTTGTTGGGTTAACTGTTTCATCCACTCACCACCAGTTTGTTGTGGTTAACTGTTTCATCCACTCACCACCAGTTTGTTGTGGTTAACTGTTTCATCCACTCACCACCAGTTTGTTGTGGTTAACTGTTTCATCCACTCACCACCAGTTTGTTGTGGTTAACTGTTTCATCCACTCACCACCAGTTTGTTGTGGTTAACTGTTTCATCCACTCACCACCAGTTTGTTGTGGTTAACTGTTTCATCCACTCACCAATTTCATCAATGTCTCTCTATTTCCTTGTTAGGTTCATTGCATATTGCTGGGAGCTAATTAATCACCCCATTTAATCCGGTAAAGGAAGTATATACGATTAATGGGTTTAAATTAATTGTTGTTTGGTTTAAGTTAATTGTTGTTTGGTTTAAATTAATTGTTGTTTGGTTTAAATGAATTGTTGTTTGGTTCAAGTTAATTGTTGTTTGGTTCAAGTTAATTGTTGTTTGGTTCAAGTTAATTGTTGTTTGGTTTAAATTAATTGTTGTTTGATTTAAATTAATTGTTGTTTGGTTTAAATTAATTGTTGTTTGGTTTAAGTTAATTGTTGTTTGGTTTAAATTAATTGTTGTTTGGTTTAAATTAATTGTTGTTTGGTTTAAATTAATTGTTTATCGCAGGTGAGACATTGTTGTTATGTTTACAACTCAAAACTGAAGTTGTTTTCCCGGGTTCTTCACTACTGTGTCGACCTGGAGTACAGTTTTGTGGTACTCTGGTGTTCAATGAGTACGATGAGTTATAGTCCCTTGAGTACGATGAATTAATCCCTTGAGTACGATGAATTAATCCTTTGAGTACGATGAATTAATCCCTTGAGTACGATGAATTAATCCCTTGAGTACGATGAATTAATCCCTAGAGTACGATGAATTAATCCCTTGAGTACGATGAATTAATCCCTTGGAGTACGATGAATTAATCCCTTGAGTACGATTAATTAATCCCTTGAGTACACTGAATTAATCCCTTGAGTACGATGAATTAATCTCTTGAGTACGATGGATTAACTACATTCCTCTCTGTCTTCCCCATTAATTCCTCCACACTTCGTCTCATGTTTCCCCATTATTTCCCTCTATATTCCCCATTATTTCCCTCTATATTTCCCATTATTTCCTTCTCTATTTCCCCATTATTTCCTCTCTATTTCCCCATTATTTCCTCTCTATTTCCCATTATTTCCTCTATATTTCCAATTATTTCCTCTATATTTCCAATTATTTCCTCTATATTTCCCATTATTTCCCTCTATATTTTCCAATTATTTCCCTCTATATTTCCATTATTTCCCTCTATATTTCCCATTATTTTCCTCTATATTTCCCATTATTTCCCTCTATATTTCCATTATTTTCCTCTATATTTCCCCATTATTTCCCTCTCTATTTCCCCATTATTTCCCTCTATATTTCCCCATTATTTCCTCTATATTTCCCCATTATTTCCTCTCTATTTCCCCATTATTTCCTCTATATTTCCCCATTATTTCCCTCTATATTTCCCCATTATTTCCCTCTATATTTCCCAATTATTTCCCTCCATATTTCCCTTATTCCTCTCTATTTCCCCATTATTTCCCTCTATATTTCCCATTATTTCCCTCTCTATTTCCCCATTATTTCCCTCCCTCGGTAGTCTCCTCACAGTATCACCTTTGACTATTAACACTGTGTTTATATTTCTTGGCCCTCCTTCCTTCTTCCTCCTCCTCTTCTTTCTACTTCTTCCTCTTTCTCTACTTTCTCTTCCCTCCTAATCTTCCTCTTCTTCTTCTTCTTCTTCTTATACTCCCCTCTCTTCTTCCTCCTCCATTTCCCCTCTTCTGTTTTTCCTTTTTCTCCCTCTACATCCTTCTCCTCCTCCTCCTCCTCCTCCTCCTCCTCCTCCTCCTCCTCCTCCTCCCCTTCTCCCTCCTCCTCCTCCCCTCCTCCCTCCTCCTCCTCCTCCTCCTCCCTCCTCCTCCTCCCTCCTCCCCTCCCTCCTCCTCCTCCTCCTCCCTCCTCCTCCTCCTCCTCCCCTTCTCCTCCTCCCTCCTCCTCCTCCTCCTCCTCCCCTCCTCCTCCTCCTCCTCCTCCTCCTCCTCCTCCTCCTCCTCCTCCTCCTCTCCTCCCTCCCCTCCTCCCTCCTCCTCCTCCCTCTCCTCCTCCCCTCCTCCTCCCTCCTCCCCCCTTCTCCTCCTCCTCCTCTCCTCCTCCTCCTCCTCCTCCTCCTCCTCCTCCTCCTCCTCCTCCCCCCTTCTCCTCCTCCTCCCTCTCCTCCTCTCCTCCTCCTCCTCCCTCCTCCCTCCCCTCCTCCTCCTCCTCCTCCTCCCTCCCCTCCCTCCCCTCTCCTCCTCCTCCTCCTCCCCCTCTCCTCTCCTCCTCCTCCCCTCCCCCTCCTCCTCCTCCTCCTCTCCTCCTCCTCCCCTCCCCCTCCTCCTCCTCTCCTCCTCCCTCCTCCCTCCTCCTCCTCCCTCTCCTCCTCCTCCTCCCTCCCCTCCTCCTCCTCCTCCTCCTCCTCCCTCCCTCCCTCCCCTCCTCCCCTCCTCCTCCTCCCTCCTCCTCCTCCTCCCCTCCTCCCTCCTCCTCCTCCTCCCCTTCTCCTCCTCCTCCTCCTCCTCCTCCTCCTCCTCCCTCCTCCTCCCTCCCCTCCTCCTCCCTCCTCCTCCTCCCTCCCTCCTCCTCCTCCCCCTTCTCCTCCTCCTCCTCCTCCTCCTCCTCCTCTCCTCCTCCTCCTCCTCCTCTCCTCCTCCTCCTCCTCCTCCTTCCATGATCTCTGGTTCTTTACTACAGGAACTATGGCCGCCTCCCATCTCTCCTGTATAAACCCGGACATAGTTAAACCCATTAAAGTAAACCAAGTTGTTTCCTTTAATTAAAACTGTAAATCTAACTGACCTGTAAACCCAGATTGCTTAGTAATGTGTTTTGTTCATTGAAGATTAATTAACCTAACCTAACCTAACCTAACCTAACCTAACCTAACCTAACCTAACCTCATCAGCCTACACCTACCCCACCACCCCCCACACACACAAACATTCCTGGCCTCCACCATACGGATCCACGAACCCATGAAACCACGGGCATGAAACCACGAACCCATGAAACCACGAACCCATGAAACCACAGACACATGAAACCACGAACCCATGAAACCACGACATGAAACCACGAACCCATGAATCCACGAACCCCATGAAACCACGAACCCATGAAACCACGAACCCATGAAACTACGAACCCATGAAACCACGAACCCATGAAACCACGAACCCATGAAACCACACCCATGAAACCACGAACCCATAAACCACGAACCCATGAAACTACGGACCCATGAAACCACGAACCCATGAAACCACGAACCCATGAAACCACGAACCCATGAAACCACGAACCCAGGTGATTTTCTGTGTATACATGTGAGTCTTCTGGAGGACGTCTGTTGTATGGTGGGTTAAATGTCTCTGTCTGCTTATACAACTTGAGGTCACTGAGGCAACTGTGGAGAGGGAAGAGGGGAGAAGGATGAGGGGAGAGGGAAGAGGGGAGAGGAGAGGATAAGAGAGGAAGGAGAGAGAGCGAGAGAATGAATGATGTGGGAGAAAAGAAGAAGAAGAAGAAAAAGAAGAAATATGGTATTGAAGGACATGAAATAATGAGAGAGAGAGAGAGAGAGAGAGAGAGAGAGAAGGAGTGATGATAGGGGAGCGGAGAAGGAGGGAGAAAGATATATTGGATAGAGGAAGAGGAAATATGAGAGAGAAGTGGAGAATGAACGACGTGGGAGGATAAGAAATTGGGAAGGGAAGAAAAAACATAAGAGAAGGAATAGAGAGAATGGGAGGAGGAGGAGGAGGAGGAGGAGGAGGAGGAGACATGAAAAAATATATATGTAGGGTGATAAAAAGTGAGAGAGAGGACAGAATGAATAACGTATGAGGAGGAAGAGAAGAAAGAAGAAGAAGAAGAAGAAATATGGGAAGTAGGAAGAAGAAGGAAAGTAGGGAATAAATAGAATAATTGGAGTAAGAACAGGGAGGAATTGTAGGGGAAAAATATGAAAGAAGGAAGTGAAATAATTTAGGAGTAACGTCGACTATCATACATAGACTCGTGTTTAGATAAATATTTACATCTCAGGGGCCACCTCGGCGCCTCTCTCCGTTTCTTTCAGGTGTTTAAGAGTGTGAAGAGTTCTTTTGGCGCTGTGAGTCAGGTGTGTGGGGTGTTTTAGCGTCGTGAGTCAGGTGTGTGGGGTGTTTTAGGGTAGGTAGTCAGGTGTGTGGGGTGTTTTAGCGTCGTGAGTCAGGTGTGTGGGGTGTTTTAGCGTCGTGAGTCAGGTGTGTTGGGTGTTTTAGCGTCGTGAGTCAGGTGTGTGGGGTGTTTTAGCGTCGTGAGTCAGGTGTATGGCGTGTTTTAGCGTCGTGAGTCAGGTGTATGGCGTGTTTGTTTAGGGTAGGTAGTCAGGTATGTGGGGTGTTTAGTGTCGAGTCAGGTGTGTGGGGTGTTTTAGGTAGGTAGTCAGGTGTTTTAGTCGTCGTGAGTCAGGTGGGTGTGTTGCGTGTTTTAGCGTCGTGAGTCAGGTGTTGTGTTTTAGCGTCGAGTCAGTGTATGGGTGTTTTAGCGTCGTGAGTCAGGTGTATGGCGTGTTTTAGCGTCACATGTGTGATGTGTGGCGTGTTTTGGCGTCGTGAGTCTGGTGTGTGGCGAGTTTTGGTGTCACATGTGGTGTGTGATATGTTTTTAGGTCACATGTGTTGTGTGTGCGTGTTTTGCGTCATGTGAGGTGTGTGGCGTATTTTAGCGTCACATGTGTGGTGTGTGGCGTGTTTTAGCGTCACATGTGGTGTGTGTGTGTCACATGTATGGTGTGTAGCGTGTTAGCGTCACATGTGATGCGTGGCATATTTAGCGTGGCCACATGTGGTGTGTGGCGTATTTTAGCGTCACATGTGTGTGCGTGTGTGGTATGGTTTTAGCGTCACATGATGGTGTGTGTGGCGTGTTTTAGCGTCACATGTATGGTGTGATGCGTAGGTTTAGCGTCACATGGTGTGTGACGTTTTAGCGTCACATGTGGTGTGGCGTGTTTTAGCGTCACATGCGGTGTGTGGCGTGTTTTAGCGTCACACATGTGGGTTGTGACGTGTTTTAGCGTCACATGTGGTGTGTGGCGTGTTTTAGCGTCACATGTATGGTGTGTGGCGTGTTTTAGCGTCACATGTGTGTGTGTGGCGTGTTTTAGCGTCACATGTATGGTGTGTGCGTGTTTTAGCGTCACATGTGATGCGTGGCATGTTTTAGCGTCACATGAGTTGTGTGACGTGTTTAGCGTCACATGTGTGGTGTGTGGCGTGTTTTAGCGTCACATGTATGGTGTGGCGTGTTTTAGCGTCACATGTGTGGTGTGTGGCGTGTTTAGCGTCACATGTGATGCGTGGCATATTTTAGTCACATGTGTGTGTGGCGTGTTTAGCGTCACATGTGTGGTGTGTGGCGTTTGCGTCACATGTGGTGTGTGGCGTGTTTAGCGTCACATGGTGGTGGTGTGGCGTGTTTAGCGTCACATGTGTGGTGTGACGTTTTAGCGTCATTAGCGTCACATGTATAGTGTGTGGCGTGTTTTAGCGTCACATGTATGGTGTGGCGGTTTTAGCGTCACATGTGTGGTGTGTGGCGTGTTTTAGCGTCACATGTGGCCATGTGTGGCGTGTTTTAGCGTCACATGTATGTGGTGTGTGGCGTGTTTTAGCGTCACACGTGTGGTGTGTGCGTGTTTTAGCGTCACATGTATGGTGTGTGGCGTGTTTAGCGTCACATGTGGTGTGTGGCGGTTTTAGCGTCACATAGCGTCATGTGATGCGTGGCATGTTTTAGCGTCACATGTGAGTTGTGTGACGTGTTTAGCGTCACATGTGGTGGTGTGGCGTGTTTTAGCGTCACATGTATGGTGTGTGGCGTGTTTAGCGTCACATGTGAGTTGTGTGACGTGTTTTAGCGTCACATGTGTGGTGGCGTGTTTTAGCGTCACATGTGTGGTGTGTGGCGTGTTTTGGCTTCACTGTATGGTGTGGCGGTTTTAGCGTCACATGAGTTGTGTGACGTGTTTTTGGCGTCACATGTGTGGTGTGTGGCGTGTTTTAGCGTCACATGTGTGGTGTGTGTATTGTTTTTGCGTCACATGTGTGGTGTGTGGCGTGTTTTAGCGTCACGTATGGTGTGTGGCGTGTTTTAGCGTCACATGTGGTTGTGTGTGTGTTTTAGCGTCACATGTGTGGTGTGTGACGTGTTTTAGCGTCAGCGTCACATGTGTGTGTGTGTGTGGCGTGTTTTTAGCGTCACATGTGTGAGTGTGGCGTGTTTTAGCGTCACATGTGTGTGTGGCGTGTTTTAGCGTCACATGTGTGTGTGTGTGTGCGTCACATGTGTGGTGTGTGGCGTGTTTAGCGTCACATGTATGGTGTGTGGCGTGTTTAGCGTCACATGTGTGGTGTGTGGCGTGTTTTAGCGTCACATGTGAGTTTTGTGTGAGGTGTGGCGTGTTTTAGCGTCACATGTGTGGTGCGTGGCGTGTTTTAGCGTCACATGTGTGGTGGCGTGTGGTGTGTGGCGTGTTTAGCGTCACATGTGTGGTGTGTGGCGTGTTTTAGCGTCACATGTGAGTTTTGTGTAGCGTGTTTTAGCGCCACATGTGTGGTGTGTGGCGTGTTTAGCGTCGCATTATGTGTGACGTTTTAGCGTCACATGTGTGTGTGGCGTGTGGCGTGTTTTAGCGTCACATGTATGGCGTGTGACGTGTTTAGCGCCACATGTGTGGTGTGTGACGTGTTTTTGCGTCACATGTGTGTGTGTGGCGTGTTTTAGCGTCACATGTGTGTGTTGGGTGTGTGGTGTGTGACGTGTTTTTGCGTCACATGTGGCGTGTGACGTGTTTTAGCGCCACATGTGTGGTGTGTGACGTGTTTTAGCGTCACATGTATGGTGTGTAGCGTGTTTTATCGTCACATGTGAGTTGTGTGACGTGTTTTAGCGTCACATGTGTGGTGTGTGGCGTGTTTTAGCGTCACATATGTGGTGTGACGTGTTTTAGCGTCACATGTGTGGTGTGACGTGGCTTCATGCGTCACATACAGCAGAAAATAAATTATCATGAGCATCTTTGAGTCTTCATTTCCAGGGAGCGTTTTAGCGAAGATTTCCCGTGTGTATTATTGTGGTGTGTGTGTGTGTGTGTGTGTGTGTGTGTGTGTGTGTGTGTGTGTGTGTGATAGAGTTATCCTTTAAAGGGATATAGGTCAAATGGGCCCCAACCTAATTGAACTAAACCATCACGATCTGGGGCCCATTGAGACTAGGGGCCCTTTGAGACTGGGGGCCCTTTGAGACTGGGGGCCCATTGAGACTGGGGGCCCTGTGAAACGAAAATAGAGGGAGATTAGTGTGTAGCTCCCGGATTCTTAAACTGTCTTAGGTTAAAAAAAATCATCGTAGCCTTGAGACGTGACATTTTCCTGGTAATTGAAGGTCATAAGAGAGCGTTTAAATACCCGGATTCAGCTAAAACATCGAAATATAAACCTCCTCAAAATGGCGTCAATACTGGACTGACACTGTAGATGGGTGTTTGTTTGTTTGTTTGTTTGTTTGTTTGTTGTATGTAGCGTAATCACAATTCAAAATTTTATCATCTATATATCTTATGAATTATTTGTTACACCTGTCGTATCTACCTGGTCTCATTAGTGGCCATTCACGATAGTTAACGGACAGGTAAACTTTGGTGATAATAGGGAAGATGATGGAAGGAACTTTATAATAACCTCATTATCACCATCATCACTAATGAACTAGATCTATAATGACTGTTAAGGATGTAGGTTAACTTGTCGTCGAATCTAATGACTGGTACAATTGGGGAACTTTTCACCAGCCGTCCATCATTGTCGTCGTTAATGAGCTGGGTCTATGGTTATTGAATCGTGGGGGAGACTTGAGGAATTTATTCATGGGAAGTTTATAATGTTCTTGTTTTTAAGGCTGTGTGGTAAAGGTGGATAGTCTTGGTCAAAGTTTCTCCTGTGGTGTGGTGGGTGTGTGTGGTGTGTGTGGTGTGGTGGGGTGGGGTGTGTGGGGTGTGGTGGGGTTGGGGGTGTGGGGTGGGGTGTGGGGTGTGGTGGTGGGGGGGGTGTGGTGTGGGGGTGTGGGGTGTGGGGTGGGGTGGTGTGGGGTGGGGTGTGGTGTGGTGTGGTGTGGTGTAGGGAGCTCGTTAGTATCCTTCCTTGTTAACTTACACGAACCATAATTATCTTTATTTGTTGAATCACCGGTGGAGTTCATGGTGGATTAAACTTGCATTTCCGAAACAGTGATTATATTTGTCATCATCATCATCATCATCATCATCATCATCATCATCATCATGTGGTGGAGCTTCACCACTGTGAGGTACCCTGCAGCTGGGGAGGACTGTTGACCATCGGGGCCCCAGCACAGGTCCAGCAGGGGTGAGTGGTCATAACCTCCCCCTCTTCTGTAGCTCTGGGGTTTTAGACTTGCTCAGTGTGGTGGAGGGAGGGAGGGGGGGGACAGATAAACAAATTATACAAATGAGGAAATCTAGATAAGTCGTTGGATTTTTTCCCCGCTGATTGGGTGTGTCATCGTGTTTGGTCACCACTAAGTCGTCACCAGCCCGGGCTCACCATGTAAGCATCACCAGGACAGGAGGTTTTCACCAATTTGACCTGGTGATGGGTGACCACTCAGCACACGTGGGTCCCCTCCAGGTGGCTATCAACTCAAACTCAATTAAGCTTGAAGACCATTCCTATTCAGGTGGGTGGGGGGGGTTGACCCGTGTTTACCTCGACACAGTTTTATGTTGAATTCTGAGACTTTCCAATCACTCATGCACGACCCAGCTGAGGAGTCCTTTATGTCACCCTCTTCACGACACTGTTTTATATCTGGCCACAGTTCAGTTGATATAAGGACTTTATCAACCTGTCTGTATAGCC
>NW_024716088.1:30000-35000 GCF_018991925.1 Homarus americanus | reverse complement strand
TTTGGTTGGGTTGGGTTTGGTTTGGTTTGGTTAGGTTGGGATTGGGTTGGGTTTGGTTTGGTTAGGTTCTGGGTTTGGTTGGGTTGGGTTAGGTTTGGTTTGGTTAGGTTAGGTTAGGTTTGGTTTGGTTAGGTTAGGTTAGGTTAGGTTTGGTTTGGTTTGGTTTTGGTTAGGTTTGGTTAGGTTAGGTTTGGTTAGGTTAGGTTAGGTTAGGTTAGTCTTCGTGTGATTGTGTTGTTATGGGTCCAATAGGGTCAAATCACGTCCATATTACCATGTTTTTTAATTTATTTATCCCTATATCATCCATTATTAAGACAGATAGACAGACCTAAACACCACTACTGTATATCCTGGTTACCTGTGGGTGAGTGAGGAGGCGGGTGTGAGGGGAGGGGGGAGAACCTATTACAAGTGCCACATATCTCTCTCTGAAGTATTGAACCTGCTGATTGGATAAGAGTAAGTCGACATTTTCCTATTGTCTTTTTGACGTGTGTGGTGATGGAGGCGTGGGGAGGGGAGTGAAGGAGGGAACGACTAAAGGAAAACACGACCCTTTGATATGGTGTGATGATGAAGGGGAAGAAAGAGACAGAGAGGGACGACCAAGGGAAAACACGACCCTTTGATATGATGTGATGATGAAGGGGAAGAAAGAGACAGAGAGGGACGACCAAGGGAAAACACGACCCTTTGATATGGTGTGATGATGAAGGGGAAGAAAGAGACAGAGAGGGACGACCAAGGGAAAACACGACCCTTTGATATGGTGTGATGATGAAGGGGAAGAAAGAGACAGAGAGGGACGACCAAGGGAAAACACGACCCTTTGATATGGTGTGATGATGAAGGGGAAGAAAGAGAAAGAGAGGGACGACCAAGGGAAAACACGACCCTTTGATATGGTGTGATGATGAAGGGGAAGAAAGAGACAGAGAGGGACGACCAAGGGAAAACACGACCCTTTGATATGGTGTTTTGATGAAGGGGAAGAAAGAGACAGAGAGGGACGACCAAGGGAAAACACGACCCTTTGATATGGTGTGATGATGAAGAGGGAGAGATAAGAGAGGAGAGGGAGGGACGACCAAGGGAAAAAACGACCCCCTTAATAAAGATAAATGATATGTTTTCGGTGATAGATTCTTAGTTTATTTTTTGTTTATTTATTTATTTATTTTTTTATTATTTGTCCAATCAGCTGAGTGAATGTTGACACACCCTGATACGGCGGCTGTGACCCCCTCCTCACCCGGAAATAATAGCTGGCTGAGATGAGATGTGGGTCGTGTTGTGGTGATGGTTGTAACATGATAGCGCGCCCGTCCTGGTTATATCATGTTTGTGTTGATGTATGTACCGTGATAGAGCTCCCGTCCTGATTATATCATGTTTGTGTTGATGTATGTAACGTGATAGCGCGCCCGTCCTGGTTATATCATGTTTGTGTTGATGTATGTAACGTGATAGAGCTCCCGTCCTGGTTATATCATGTTTGTGTTGATGTATGTACCGTGATAGAGCTCCCGTCCTGGTTATATCATGTTTGTGTTGATGTATGTAACGTGATAGCGCGCCCGTCCTGGTTATATCATGTTTGTGTTGATGTATGTAACGTGATAGAGCTCCCGTCCTGGTTATATCATGTTTGTGTTGATGTATGTAACGTGATAGCGCGCCCGTCCTGGTTTACACATGGGTTTACATAGGGAAAATCTTGTCTGCTGACGTTTTTTAGGAAAGTCTTCGAGGTAGTAGATAATGACGAAAATTACGGTGTTATTTACTTAGACTTTAGCAAAGCATTTTACAGAGTACCGCATCAGAGGCTTCTGAGAAAAATTAAGGCTCATGGTATCGAGGGGAAAGTTTTAAATTGGATAAAATCATGGCTCATCGATAGAACGCAGAGGGTCAGCGTAGATGGTGTTAAATCTGAGTGGGGCCGTGTAACCAGTGGGGTTCCCCAGGGGTCAATACTAGGCCCACTCTTGTTCATAATCTACATAAACGATCTAGATACTGGGATCAGCAGTGACATAAGCAAGTTTGCGGATGACACCAAAATAGGGCGGCAGATTAATTCAGGGCAGGATGCAAATGCATTACAGGAGGATCTAAATATACTGCAGGGGTGGTCTGAAAAAGGGCAAATGAAATTCAACACCAGCAAGTGCAGCGTACTTAATATTGGAAGAATAAATACTGTCAATGTATACAGCCTTAACAACATCAACCTGGAGAAGTCGACTTGTGAAAGAGACCTAGGGGTACTTGTAAGCCCGGACCTACGGCCTAGAAAATAGTGCGTTAATGTTCGAAATAAGGCAAACAGATTATTGGGTTTTATATCTAGAAGTGTAAGTAATAAGAGTGCAGAGGTCTTATTGCAACTATATCTTGCGCTAGTCAGGCCGCACCTCGATTATGCGGTTCAGTTCTGGTGCCCTTATTATAGAATGGATATCAATTCACTAGAGTCGGTACAGCGAAGAATGACGAAAATGATTCCGGGACTTAGAAACCTTCCATATCAGGATAGGTTAAAGAAACTAAACTTGCATTTCCTAGAAAGACTAAGAGTGCGGGGAGATATGATAGAAGTATTTAAGTGGGTGAAAGGAATCAATAAAGGGGATATAGATAAAGTTCTTATAATATCCGAGCAGGATAGGACTCGGAGCAACGGATTCAAGTTGGATAAGTTTAGGTTTAGGAGGGAGATAGGAAGGAACTGGTTCACAAATAGGGTGGTGGACGAGTGAAACAAGCTTAGCAACTTTGTAGTGAGTGCTGGAACGCTGTAAAGTTTCAAAAGGAGGCTAGATAGATTCATGGATGATAGAGAGTGGTAGTAACTCTCGACAGGAGCTGCCATGCACAGGCCAACCGGCCTATTGCAGACTCCTTATTTTCTTATGTTCTTATGTTCTTATGTCATGTTTGTGTTGATGTATGTAACGTGATAGAGCTCCCGTCCTGGTTATATCATGTTTGTGTTGATGGTTGTAACGTGATAGCGCTTTTGTCCTGACCATGATGTGATGTTAATGTAATAATAATTGAGTGTTAAAACTAGTAATGATTTAGCTAGTCAATGTGTGAGGAGAGAGAGAGAGAGAGAGAGAGAGAGAGAGAGAGAGAGAGAGAGAGATGATGATGATGTGTCTTTAAATCCGTTTGCTGTTGCTGAGTGACGCTCTCTACCACTCGGGTGTGTTATTTGTGACGTAGCTAACCTACCATGTGACGGTTGTGACGCTCTGTGACGCATGTGGGGAGTAGGGCAGGTGATGTGTGAGTCAAACATGAAGGGCGTGACGCAATATGACGAAGACGTGATGTAGATGTGACGCGGGTGAAGCAATGTGATGGGTGGGGGTGAGAGGGGAAGAAATTTCTGTACGTGACCTTATCTGTTGATTGATCTGGTTACCTGGAGTCACTATACCTGACTCTTACACTCACTATGGTTACCTGGAGTCACTATACCTGGCTCTTACACTCACTATGGTTACCTGGAGTCACTATACCTGGCTCTTACACTCACTATGGTTACCTGGAGTCACTATACCTGGCTCTTACACTCACTATGGTTACCTGGAGTCACTATACCTGACTCTTATACACTCACTATGGTTACCTGGAGTCACTATACCTGACTCTTACACTCACTATGGTTACCTGGAGTCACTATACCTGGCTCTTACATTCACTACCTATAAATGATACTTCTTTGATCTCTCGTTTTCTGTTAATCTAGTACATCGAGGAATAACTTAAAAAAAAACGTTTATCTTACCTTTGACAACACAACATAGAAATATATCGTTTCTCACTGTTGATATTTATTTTTTCATTTTTGTATTTATTTATGGTTCTTTTTATTATTATTATCAGTGTTGTTATTTTTCTTTTTTTTTTCTTTTTATTATCAATTTTATTTACTACGAGCTAATTATTATTACATTTTCGCCCCCCAGGCCCCGATGTGGGTCAGTGACCTGTGCCCGGGTGGGATAATTCCTGTTAAAAACAAAAACAATAAAACAACAACAAAAACAACGGGATCTTTTATTATTTTAAGGGAGACTTGTATCTGGGGACTACCTGGACGGTCTCCCTCCCCCTCTCCCTCCATCTCCCTAACCCCCTGTTCACCACCCTCTTTCCCCTCCCCACCATCCCCCTCTCCACCACCCCCCTCCCCTTCACGCGGGTTTTTATTCCCCGCCTGGCTACGCTCGGCGGTTTTATAGAGGATCAAACGGGGATTTTACAATTTTTTTCCTGGGATATAACACCGGTACAGCCACCCGTCTGTCAACTTGCTGGCCGCTCCACCCTACACGTGTTCCTCACTCCGGTGCCATCCACCTGAAGGCGGCCTGATCTGACCTTTTGATAATCCTGTAACCCAGTCCTATGTGTGACCTTTGAGAGTCGTGTGACCTAGTCCTATGTGTGACCTTTGATAGTCGTGTGACCTAGTCCTATGTGTGACCTTTGAGAGTTGTGTGACCTAGTCCTATGTGTGACCTTTGAGAGTCGTGTGATCTAGTCGTATGTGTGTGACCTTTGAGAGTCGTGTGACCTAGTCCTATGTGTGACCTTTGATAGTCGTGTGACCTAGTCCTATGTGTGACCTTTGATAGTCGTGTGACCCAGTCCTATGTGTGACCTTTGACAGTCGTGTGACCTAGTCCTATGTGTGACCTTTGAGAGTCGTGTGACCTAGTCCTATGTGTGACCTTTGAGAGTCGTGTGACCTAGTCCTATGTGTGACCTTTGAGAGTCGTGTGACCTAACCTTTTGTATGACCTGCGTGGAATTCTTGACTTTGTTGTGATGTAACCGAATATGACTTACCCATAACACTTACCCAACCTAACCTAGTGAGTGACCTAACTATAACACTTAACCAACCAACACATAACACTTTATCTGGTAACACTGTGACCAAGAATGACTTACTCATAACACTTTACCTGGCAACG
>NW_024716088.1:17500-22500 GCF_018991925.1 Homarus americanus | reverse complement strand
AGATATCATGAGAATAGTCAGGATATATCATGGGATAGATAGGATATATCGTGTGGAGTAGACAGATATATCTGGGATAGATAGGATATGCATGAGATGATAGATATATCATGTGGGATAGATAGATATATCATGTGAATAGATATATCACGGGGATAGGATATATCGTGAGTAGACAGGATATATCAGCGGGATAGACAGATATATCATGAGTGAATAGATAGATATAATGAAAGGAATAGACAGATATATCATGAGAAAGACAGGATATATCATGGTATTGTGATAGGATATATCATGAGTGATCAGACAGGATATATCATGAGGATAGACAGGATATATCATGAGTGAAAAGACAGGATAATTTAGAGGAATAGATAGGATATATCATGAGGAATAGACAGGATATCATGTGGGATAGGATTGGGTATCGCGAGAATAGACAGGATATATCGTGTGGAGTAGACAGGATATATCATGTGGGATAGATAGACATATCATGGGATAGACAGGATATACTGAAGGGGGGATAGATAGATATATCGTGGAGTAGCAGGATATATCATGTGACAGACAGGATATAGTCATGAGGAATAGACAGATGAGGAAAAGACAGGATATATCATGGGATAGACAGGATATATCATGAGGAAAAGACAGGGATATATCATGTGGGATAAACTGTTTTATTTTGATTGACGACTGGTGCCATTGCACTGTACTGTATTTACCCTGATGAAGTTTCTCATTAACGTGTTCCAGTCAATAAAACACAAAATATCCAGTTTCATGATAGAGGACCGTTTCCTCTGTGATCCCTTAAGCGTGAAGGGGGAGATGGGGAGGGGGAGGAGGGCAGGGGAGGGAGGAGAGGAGGGGCAGGGGAGGATGGGTGGGGAGGAGGAGAGGAGGCAGGGGGAGGGAGGAGAGGAGGCAGGGGAGGGGGGTGGGGGAAGGAGGCAATATTTACACTGCATTTTTGCTAACATCTTTTTTTATCTTCCACATGCTTATTTTTCCTTTCCTTGTGTGTGTGTGTGTGTGTGTGTGTGTGTGTGTGTGTGTGTGTGTGTGTGTGTGTGTGTGTGTGTGTGTGTGTGTGTGTGTGTGCGTGTGTGTGTGTGTGTGTGTGTGATAGCTTGTTTTTTTGATTATTTATTGTTTTCTGTCTTTGTGTGTATGAAAGGAATTATTATTTTATATATATACAGCATATATATATTTTTGGGTTCTGGTTATGGGTGTGTAGTTATTTTATTTTATTTATTTATTTATTTATTTATTTATTTATTTATTTTTATTTATTGTGTTTATATTGTTTTTTATGTTTTAGGGGAATCTGTTTTGTTTGTGTGTTTGTTTGTTTTTGTAGTTTTTGTTTGTTAGGGTCGTGGAACTTCTTCAAGAGGTTACGAGTGTTTGGTATTTTGTCATGTACGTTTCAATATTTTTGGTTCAATTGTCTCTGTATGTAGTGTCTGTCTGTAAAATCTGTCTTGTATGTGTGTCTGTTCGTGTTTGTCTCTGGTATGTGTGTCTGTCTGTGTTTCTGGGTTCCTGTATGTGTGTTCAATTGTGTGGGGTCTGTCTCTGTATGTGTGTGTCTGTCTGTGTGTCTGTCTCTGTATGTGTCTATTGTCTGTCTGTCTGTCTGTGGTTCGTCTGTCTGTTCGCTTCTGTTCCGTCTCTCTTATGGCTAAGAGTAAAGCAAAAAACACAAAAAATGTATTCACCTCACTACCTCCATCTAACAAAAAGAATATTTTATATATCAAATATTTTTACCCCCAACAGATCTTGGTAGAGTGACTATATACATTTGAGTGGGGCGATAACACACATGTCATGGTGATATATGTAAATTTCTATACGGCTCTGAGTGATGGTATTTTGCAGCGTGGAACATATGTTTTGATGTTGGTGATAGGCCTTAGTTGAATATGAAACAGAGCCTGATTGTTGATGTGTGTGTGTGTGTGTGTGTGTGTGTGTGTGTGTGTGTGTGTGTGTGTGTGGGGTGTGTGGTGGGTGGGTGGGTGTGTGTGTGTGTAATGGTCAATGCGTCGCCTGTAAGCGATCGGACCTGCTTGATCTCGGCAGGGTGAACTATGGTCAAGTTTACGCCATTTGGCTTGTCTACCCCGCAGTAATTGGGGGACCTGATGTTCATTTGCGATCGTATTCTGGGGTAGTTGTTAGCCAGTGCAGTTGGCGAGTTGTGACGGTCTTCGGAATATTCCTTACACTGGCCGCGCAGCTTGTTAACTCAGGTGTGGTTGTTGTGTTGGCGACAGCTTCTACACCTTATACCACGCCTAGGTGGCCTAGGAAGGCCATCCTCGTTACAGAGGGCAACCATTATGTATGTATACACTCTCCTTGGCTCTCACCACTACCTACCTTCCTAACACTTGTTTCTTACCACCCACCACACCACTGCTCTCACACACACCTACCACCACCAACCCCTCTGGCTAATCAATCACCCAGGTCGTGTAGATGGGACAGGTGAGAAGATCTGAGTGTTGAGGGGAAGGGAAGGAAGTGGAAGAAGGTGGCATGTAACCCTTAATTACAGGTGATGGCTGGGCAATTAAAACACAGCACTTGAAGGTGATCACAGAGTCAGGGTGAGTGGTGGGGAGGAAGCTGTGGGATTGTTGAAGAAAACCTGATGATGCTGAGGAAATTGATGAGGTGAATGGATCTGTGTGTGTGTGTGTGTGTATTAATACCAATTAACGGTTTATTGAAAGTTCTGGCAGTCTGAAGGCTGGTAACATATATGGACATAAATGACTTATTACATACTTGGTGGTTTAACAAAGTTTTATTAGAGGAAAGGTGAAGGAACATACAGTATGATTAATGTAGGTGTTGAACAGCAACACGTAGTGTAGTAATTTCTCCCAGATGGTGTTAGAGGGACCTTACGTGGTGTAGTTGTTCACAGATGTGTTATGAGGGGCTCATGGTGTAGTAGTTCCTCACAGATGGTGTTATGGGGGCTCTACGTGGTGTAGTAATTGTGTGTGTGTGTGTGTGTGTGTGTGTGTTTGAGGTATGATGTGGTAAACGGGTGTGGTAGGTGGTATGGGTGTGGTAGGGTAGTAATGGGTGTGGTAGGGTGGTAATGTGTGTGGTAATGGGTGTTGATGGGTGATAAGGGTGTTGATGGGGTGATAATGGGTGTTGATGGGGTGGTAATGGATGGGTGTGGTAGGGTAGGAGAGAGAGACCACACATCTCCCGTCACCTGCTGTAACCATCAACCATACCATCACCTTGTCATCATGGCCTGGGGACGACTCTTCCTGATCACAAATTCCTCAGACCCTCAAGCCCCCTAAATCAGCGCCAGGCAAGAGCAATAAACAGTGCTGGCGTACCCTACCGTCTTTTTCAAGAGTGACAAACCAACGGGAGCCGCGCCAGAGAAATCGCCTGCCTGCCTTTTGCCTGTGTTGGCACTGTATATAAACCAGAGGGTAAATATTTAGGTTAGCATCACGGGCAGAGCGCTCAAGGGAGGCTGGTGTTCACTGCTTCACCGTCAGGAATGTATTTATCACTTCCAATAACTGTTGGGTTAATGTACCTGTTAGGGGCGTTTAGGTGAGAGTTAGGGGCAGTGATTCAGTACACTGTAGGTATTATTCCTCTCATTCATTACACGATGATATTGATATTGAAACAGTTTATTTAGCCTGAAAAATACAGTTGAAGAGTCGATGATAATAACAACATTGACATGATGAGCCAGTTGTAGAACCTGGGCTTCTTTTTAGGCACCTGATATGTACTATACATTTATCTCACGGATGTATTATGTAACATTTAGTCTCATCTGGATTAGTACCGTATGGTAATACGAAATATCTCATAATGTTACTAATGATTATCACTCCAATATTGTTTTTATTTTTTTTTACATTTATATTATAAGTATATACATATTTTACTGGGAGTTGATATACATAATATATAAGGAGGAAGCAGTACAAGGTATTATGTAGAAACAAGAGGACAAAATCTGTTCGCATCATGTCTTGTTGGCAAATAATTATTGTAATGGTAATTTTATCTATCTACGACAATTTATGATATAAAGGTTTTGGTGCTACAAACAAAAGTGAATATGTGCTAGTACAAAAAATATTAATACGGACAATAGATATTTTTTAAGAGATGACGTAAAGGAAGGGAGAGTAGTCTTTGGTATTGGTGGGGTAAGTTGTTCCACACCTTCACACCATGATATTTTATGGAGGTCTGGGACTGAGAGCACATGGTCTGGTGGTACTGCACGGCACTCCCCGCCTTCACTTTCCAACTTTAGAGGTCTGGATAACCCGTTCACAGGCGTGTGGGTGAACTGAGTGTCCCGGAGGCAAACAAATGTTAGATTAGGTTAACTCAGGCTTTTTTGGGTTAGATTTAGCTAATTAGATTACCGTTCGTTAGTTTAAGCTAGCTTAGACTAAGTTTGCTAGGATGAATGTGATTAGGTTTAAATTAAGTTAGGATAAGGTTCGATAACTTAGATTTTATATACGGCCTAGATTTAATTTGAGTTTGGTTCGGTAAAGATTGGCAAGTTGGGGCTTTTTAATTATAGTTAACTTATTTATAAATACATTTGGTTATTATGTTAGGCTGTTCTTGTGGTGAGATGTTAGACTAAGTTTGGATTAGGTGATTATCTCAGGTTAAATTCTGTTTTAGGTTAATTGTGTTAGATTTGGGGTAAAAAGTTTAAGTTAAGCAATTATTGTTGTTTGAGTTAAGTTCCACTGTCTCGAGTTATTTTAGGCGATGACAGCATTGACAGACAGACAGACACACAGACAGATAGAGATCAAACAATATTCTCTGGTTTTGTCTAGGCAGAGTTCATGATTATTTTTCGAGTTTCAAAATCTGAAAAAAGTTGAAATCCTCGTTAACTTGGACCACTGGTTCAATGTGAAGGAATATTTACAAATGCTTTTTTTACGCGT
>NW_024716088.1:0-10000 GCF_018991925.1 Homarus americanus | reverse complement strand
CTGAGGAAGAGTAGGAGGAGAGGGAGCTGAGGAAGAGGAGGAGGAGGGAAGGGGAGCTGAGGAAGAGGAGGAGGAGGGGAAGCTGAGAAAGAGGAAGAGGAGGAGGAGGATTAAGTCGACTACTTCCCGCTTTATTACTCGGATTAAGCGTGAAATTCCTCCAGCTGTGTGTGTGTGTGTGTGTGTGTGTGTGTGTGTGTGTGTGTGTGTGTGTGTGTGTGTGTGTGTGTGTGTGTGTGTGTGTGTGTGTGTGTGTGTGTTTAGACCCCCACGTATAAATACATTTATCCCTGTTGATGTGTATAGAACTTAACCCTATTATAAACAGAATATTTATATATGTACTGAAAAATTTTATATAAACAATAGAAAATGAAATAAAAGGGACGAAGATTAAGATAAACACACTGTTAATATTTACCAGGTCCACGAGTCCCCGAGATCAGGTGTTCTCATCACTTTAGTCAACAAACAGGCGACTGACAATGACGTTTTTATAACCAGATTACATTATGGCCGTTCCTCTTCCTCTCCCTCCTGTCCGCTCTCTCTCCCCTCCCTCAATAGCCTATTTACAAGGTTTACAACATTATGGAAGGGGAGAGAGAGAGAGAAAGAGAGAGAGTTCGTACTATTATAAATTAAGGAGGTAATTGTTGCCGTAAGAGGTTTCTGCATGTTAAGGAGGGAAAGACGGAGTGAAGGAGAGAGAGAGAGATAGACAGGACTTTTTTTCTTACGAGGACTAACTCACTGGGGGCAGTTTATGACCCACACCAGAGCCTGGGGCCATAACACTAATGATAATGATAATAATAATAATAAAGATAATAATAATAATAATAATAATAATAATAATAATAATAATAATAATAATAATAATAATAATAATAATAATAATAATAATAATAATAATAATAATAATAATAATAAAGATAATAATAATAATAATAATAATAATAATAATAATAATAATAATAATATAGAATTGTAAAATAAAAGAAATAAAAATCAAGAGTGATAAACAATACATGTTTGTTGTGTTGTCAATAGTAAGAGAAACAATTGAGACCTCCAATTGTGTGTAAATGAGGCAGAAAGTCAGATCAGCAACCTGGGACTTGGTCACAATTTCGTGATGCCATATGGCAGCAGGGTCTACCATTAGTCAACACATTATGCTTCCAATATCTTCCCAGGCGGTAGTACTTCCCTGTTTGGCAGCTGCCTACTACCTGCCTATGGTATTAACCTCCCTGGCGACGTAACAGCTTAGGTCATAAGCCTTAAGAAAGAGAGAGAGAGAGAGAGAGAGAGAGGTGTCAATTAACTGAACTCTCGCCAAGTTCCTTATTAAACTCTCCGTCTCTGTTTTACAGGTGGCGTCTCCTCAGCCGAGAAAACTTCGCGCTTCAGAGTTGGGACAGCAGGTGTGTCGAGGAAGTCTGTTATTCTGGTGTGTTGATTGTGTGTGTGTGTGGGGTGTGGAGTGTTTTGTGTGGTTGGTTATAATTAAGCTTAGGATAATTATGCATTTGCATATGTGCATATGCAAATGCATATTTAATCATTTTGAATTATAGTGCATATTCATAATTTTTGTTTTATAAGGCATATATCTGGAAAATTCCAAAATATTATAAAACATTCTTCAACCTCAAGGGTCAAAAATTCACTGAGCATAACAGCAACACTGGGGCAGAAATCACTGATATTTGAAATATAAATGTCCATTTTATTGCACTAATACAAATCGAAAAACGCCATTTTGTTTTAGCGTCATAATATCCAAAAGGAACATACGTAAGTGACGTTTATATAGCTCAACATTAGGCTGTGGTTAGCTGAGCCGTGATGGGCTGGTCAGTGGCATGAACTGTACGTGATGGGTCCGTGTTCAGCCAGGCAGGGTATAGATGCAGGCTCCACCAGTTCCTTCCTGACACTCTTTGTTCTTCTGTTTTCTTGAAAGGAATACTCGTATTGTTTATTAAGTTACTTTGTCAGTATATTGTTTTTGTATTTAATTCTTAAAAAATCCTACCGCTTGTGTGGGAAATAGTATGTACAGAAAATACAGAAAGGTTATTAACTTAGTAGTTATTATTTATTAACGTTTTAAAGCGATATTTAAGTGCATATTTCCACAGTTTTACTGCATATTTGCATCATATTTAATATTTAAGTGCATAATTATCCTAAGCCTAGTTATAATAGTGGTATTAGAGAGAGACTAATAATTCCTCTGTCACTGACCTCCTCCTCATCTCCCACTTTTCACATTGACTCTCCTCCTCCTCCTCTTCCTCTTCCTCTTCCTCCTCCTCTTGCTCTTCTTCCTCTTCTCTTCCTCTTCCTCTTCTCCTCCTCCTCCCTCTCCCTCCCCATTCTTATCTTCTTCCCCTCCCCCAATCCCCTCTCCGTGCTTGCTTCTCTGAACCTCTATGAGATTATTTCGATTGCTCTGCCTTTGACGTAAACATTCTCAGGTATCGCCCACACACACACACACACACACACACACACACACACACACACACACACACACACACACACCTTGTGGCTCCCCAGACATAGGCAAAACACCTTCTCTCTTTCGGCTGGTGGGTGTTGTCGTGGGTGTTGTCGTGGAGTGGTGTTGTCTTGGAATAGTGTTGCCGTGGGTGGTGTTGTCGTGGGTGGGTGTTGCCGTTGGTAGGTGTTGTCGTGGGTAGTGTTGTCGTGGGTGGTGTTGTCGTGGGTGGTGTTGCCGTGGGTGGTGTTGTCGTGGGTGGTGTTGTCGTGGATGGTGTTGTCGTGGGTGGTGTTGCCGTGGGTGGTGTTGCCGTGGGTGGTGTTACCGTGGGTGTTAACTTCTATAAACATTCTGAGTTAAGGTGGACTTGTGTGTTGCAGAGCCGGTTGGATGGTGGTTGAATGTGTTCAGTGGTAGAAATAATTGATGCGGGTGAGGCGAGGTGTGTGAGGGGAGGGTGTGAGGGAGGGGGAGTGTGAGGGAGGGGGTGGGGAGGTGTGAGAGGAGGTGTGTGAGGAGGGGTGTAGGGGAGGGTGTGAGGAGGAGATGTGTGAGAGGTAGTGTGAGGTGTGTGAGGGAGGGGGTGTGGGGAGGTAGTGTGAGGTGGTGTGGGGGGAGGGTGGGGAGGGGTGTGGGGTGTGTGGGGAGATGTGTGGGGAGGTGTGTGAGGGGAGGGTGGTGTGAGGGAGGTGTGTGAGGAGGGGGTGTGGGGGGGGTGTGTGAGGGAGATGTGTGAGGGGTGTGTGAGGGGGGTGTGTGTGAGGAGGGTGTGGGGGAGATGTGTGAGGGAAGTGTTTGGGGAGGTGTGTTAGGGGGAGGGTGTGTGAGGGACATAAGACATAAGAAAATAAGGAGTCTGCAATAGGCCGGTTGGCCTGTGCATGGCAGCTCCTGTCAGGAAGTTACACCACTCTCTATCATCCATGAATCTATCTACTCCTTTTAAACTTTCAGAGTTCCCGCACTTACTAAGTTGCTAAGCTTGTTCACTCGTCCACCACCCTATTTGTGACAGTTTCTTCCTATCTCCCTCCTAAACCTAAACTTATCAACTTGAATCCGTTGCTCGAGTCCTATCCTGCTCGGATATTATAAGAACTTTATCTATATCCTTTATTGATTCCTTTCACCCCTTAAATACTTCTATCATATTCCCGCACTCTTCGTCTTTCTAGGGAATGCAAGTTAAGTTTCTTTTAACCTATCCTGATATGGAAGGTTTCTAAGTCAGAATCTTTTGTCATTCTTCGCTGCACCGACTCTAGTGAATTTATATCCATTCTATAATAGGCACCAGAACTGAACACGCAGTCAAGTTTGGCCTGACTAGCCAAGATATAGTTGCAATAAGACCTCTGCACTCTTGTTACTTACACTTCTAGATATAAAACCAATACTCTGTTTGCCTTATTTCAACAATTGCCTTACTGTTTTCTAGGCCGTAGGTCGGGCTTACAAGTACCCTAGGTCTCTTTCTACAAGTCGACTTCTCTAGGTTGATGTTGTTAAGGCTGTATACATTGACAGTATTTGTTCTTCCAATATTAAGTACGCTGCACTTGCTGGTGTTGAATTTCATTTGCCATTTTTCAGACCACCCCTGCAGTTTATTTAGATCCTCCTGTAATGCATTTGCATCCTGCCTGAATTAATCTGCCGCCCTATTTTTGGTGTCATCCGCAAACTTGTATGTCTGCTGATCCCAGTATCTGGATCGTTTATGTGGATTATGAACAAGAGTGGGTCGTACTGACCCTGGGGAACCCACTTGTTTACACGGCCCCACTCAGATTTAACACCATCTACGCTGACCCTCTGCGTTCTATCGGTGAGCCATGATTTTATCAATTTAAAACTTCCCTCGATACCATAGGCCTTAATTTTTCTCAGAAGCCTCTGATGCGGTACTCTGTCAAATGCTTTGCTAAAGTCTAAGTAAATAACATCGTAATTTTCGTCATTATCTACTACCTCGAAGACTTTCCTAAAAACGTCAGCAGATTTGTTAGACAAGATTTTCTTGCAAACCCATGTTTGAGAGGGGGTGTGTGAGGGGAGGTGTGTGAGGGAAGGGGGTGGGAGGGGGGTGTGGAGGGGAGGGGGTGTGTGAGGGGAGGTGGGTGAGGGGAAGGGGGTGAGGGGGGGTGTGTGAGGAGGGGTGGAGGGGAGATGTATGAGGAAGATAGTGTGGAGGGGGAAGAGACTGTGAGGGGAGGTAGTGTGAGGGGAGAAGGTGTGTGAGGGGAGAAAGTGTGGAAGGAAGAGGACTGTGGGGGAGAAGGTATGGAGGGGAAAGTGTGGGGAAGAGGACTGTGAGGGGAGGTAGGTGTGGGAGAAGGTAAGGAGGGGAAGAGGACTGTGAGGGGAGGTAGTGGAGGAGAAGGCGAGGGGAAGGACTGTGAGGGTAGGTAGTGTGAGGGAAGAGGACTGTGAGGGGAGAAGGTGAGGAAGAGGACTGTGAGGGGAGGTAGTGTGAGGGGAGAAGGCATGAGGGGGAAGAGACTGGGGGAGGGGAGGTGGTGAGGGAGAAGGTATGAGTGGAAGAGACTGTGAGGGGAGGTAGTGTGGGGAGAAGGTAGGAGGGGAAGAGGACTGTGAGGGGAGAAGGTTGAGGGGAGAAAGTGTGGAAGGGAAGAGGACTGTGAGGGGAGAAGGTGGGGAGGGGAAGAGGACTGTGAGGGAGGTGGGGTGGAGGGGAGAAAGTGCGAAGGAAGAGGATGGTGGAGGGGAGAAGGTAGAGGGAGAAAGTGTGAAGGGAAGAGGACTGTGAGGGGAGAAGGTGTGGAGGGGAGAAAGTGTGAGGGGAAGAGGACTGGAGGGGAGGTGGTGGAGGGGAGAAGGTAAGTGAGTGGAAGAGGACTGTGAGGGGAGGGGAGGGGAGAAGGTATGAGGGGAAGAGGACTGTGAGGGGAGGTGGTGAGGAGAAGGTAAGGAGGGAAGAGGACTGTGAGGGGAGGTGGTGTGGGGAGAAGGTATGGAGGGAAGAGGACTGTGAGGGGAGGTAGAGGGGAAGAGGACTGTGGAGGGGAGAAGGTATGTGAGGGGAAGAGGACTGTGAGGAGGTAGTGTGGGAGGGGAGAAGGTATGAGGGGAAGAGGACTGTGAGGGGGAGGTGGTGTGAGGGGAGAAGGTATGAGGGGAAGAGGACTGTGAGGGGAGGTAGTGTGAGGGGAGAAGGTATGAGGAAGAGAGGACTGTGAGGGAGGTGTGGAGGGGAGAAGGTATGGAGGGAAGAGGACTGTGAGGGGAGGTAGTGTGAGGGGAGAAGGTATGAGGGAAGAGGACTGTGAGGGGAGGTAGTGTGAGGGGAAGAGGACTGTGAGGAGGAAGGTATGAGGGGAAGAGGACTGTGAGGGAGTGTAGTGTGAGGGGAGAAGGTATGAGGAAGAGGACTGTGAGGGGAGGTAGTGTGAGGGGAAGAGGACTGTGAGGGGAGAAGGCAGGGGGGAAGAGATGGGGGAGGGGTGAAGGAGAAGGTATGTGAGGGGAAGAGGGACTGTGAGGGGAGGAGGTGTAGAGGGAGAAGGTATGAAAGAGGACTGTGAGGGGAGAGGTAGTGTGAGGGGAAGGTATGAGGGGAAGAGACTGTGGGAGGGGAGGTAGGTGAGGGGAGAAGGTATGAGGGGAAGAGGACTGTGAGGGTAGGTAGTGTGGGGAAGAGACTGTGAGGGAGAGGTGAGGGAGGAAGAGACTGTGGGAGGGGAGGTAGAGGGGAGAAGGTGAGGGAAGAGACTGTGGGGGAGGTGGGAAGAGGACTGTGAGGGGAGGAAGAGGGAAGAGGACTGTGAGGGGAGGGTAGGGAGAAGGTATGAGGGGAAAGAGGACTGTGAGGGGAGGAGGGTGAGGGGAGAAGGTAAGTGAGGGAAGAGACTGGGAGGGGAGGTGGTGAGGAGGGGTAGAGGGGAGAAGGTAAGGAGGGAAGAGACTGTGAGGGGAGGTAGTGAGGGGAGAGGAGTGAAGAGACTGTGAGGGGAGGTAGTGTGAGGAGAAGGTATGAGGGAAGAGGACGAGGGGAGGTAGTGTGAGGGGAGAAGGTATGGAGGGGAAGAGGACTGTGAGGGGTGAGGGGAGAAGGTGAGGGAAGAGGACTGGGGAGGTAGAGGGAGAAGGTGGGGAAGAGGACTGTGGGAGGGGGGAGGTAGGGGAGGGGAAAAGGTGAGGGGAAGAGACTGTGGGAGGAGAGAAGGTAAGGAGGGGAGAAAGTGAAGGGAAGAGGACAGAGGGAAGAGGACTGTGAGGGGAGGTAGTGGAGGGGAGAAGGTATGAGGAAGAGGACTGTGAGGGGAGGTAGTGTGAGGGGAGAAGGTATGAGGGGAAGAGGGACTGTGAGGGGAGGTAGAGGGGAAGAGGACTGTGAGGGGAAGGTGAGGAGGAAGAGGACGGTGAGGAGGTAGTGAGGGGAAGAGGACTGTGAGGGAGAAGGTATCAGGGGAAGAGGACTGTGAGGGGAGGTAGGGAGGGGAAGAGGACTGTGAGGGGAGGAAGGCATGAGGGAGAAAGTGTGGGGAAGAGGACTGTGAGGGGAGTGTAGTGTGAGGGGAGGCTGGTGGAAGAGGACTGTGAGGGGAGGGGTAGTGTGGAGGGAAGAGGACTGTGGGGAGGGGAGAAGGTATTAGGGAAGAGGACTGTGAGAGGTAGTGTGAGGGGAAGAGGACTGTGAGGGAGAAGGTATCAGGGAAGAGGACTGTGGGGAGGGGAGGTAGTGTGAGGGGAAGAGGACTGTGAGGGAGGTAGTGTGAGGGGAAGAGGACTGTGAGGGGAGGTAGTGTGAGGGAGGGAGTCTCTGGTGGTAGGTACTGAATAATGGTGGCGGTTGTCGGTCACTGTGGTGGGGAGACCTCTGTGTGTGTGTGTGTGTGTGTGTGTGTGTGTGTGTGTGTGTGTGTGATACTCCACTGTGTGTTTGTCAATAGAGGGCCTTCAAAGTCTTTTCACGTGAATCTCATATGAGTGAACGATGACCTGAGTGAGGTGGGTGATGGACGGTGGCGGCGGCAGTGACGGGCAAAACCTGTGGCGTGACAAATGAGTGGAGTGGGTGAGTGGATGTAGAGTTGCTGCCCTGTTTACTGGGGTACTGGCACTGACTTGCTTGTTTTTTGTAGCTGAATGAGAAATACACTCACGGATTTGTATATGTTGTTACTGTGGTGTAGCATGACGTTTTAGAGGAATGTGTATGTATATGTATATAGTGTGTATGTATATTAGTTTATCGGAAAAACTTCAGAATATTTTATGTTATAATTTTGGTTTAATATGTTTTTTTTTAGCTTTTTGGGATTTTTAGGTTTAGATCATATATGGGCGGGGGGGTGGGTGGGGGTGTGGGCATGGAGGGCATGGGAGGTGTGGATGGGAGTGTGTGTGGGTAGGGGGTGGGGTAAGAGGAGTAGGAAAGACGTGTGGGTTAAATATGAGGTGGGAGGTGGGTAAGAGGTGTGGGTATGGAGGTGGGGTATGGGAGGTGTGGGGTGGGAGGTGTGGGTAGGGGGGGTGGGTAGGGTGTGGGGTAGGTGTGGGTAGGGCGGAGTAGGTAAGGCGGTGGGGTAAGAGGTGTGGGTATGGAGGTGTGGGGTAAGAGGTGTGTGTGGGAAGGAGGTGGGTAAGGAGGAATGGGGTAAAACTGAAGTAAGTCGGAAAAGGAGGTGAGAGGGATAGGGTGAAGACGAAAGAGAGAGGTAGAAGAGACAGACAGATAATATGTAATTGGCTAAAGTGTGTGTGTTTAAGACGAGACAGTGTTGTAAGCTTACTTTTTCAAGACAACACAACACTAAGTATTATAACGATGGGATATAATGATTGTGATTACATTAGTGATTACTGCGTGTTGTGTGACTGTTGTTGTGTCTGTTTTTTCTGTCTTTACTTTGTTAATGTTGGGAAGGGGTAGTGTAATTATTCACCCGTTCAATTTACCTGCTCCACCTACCCGTCTAACATCGTTGCGTGTTGTTATTGGATTGTTTACCCGAGCATATGATGTTTACCTGTGCTAATTATATGTAGTCGTTTCGGTGTTTTTTAAGGTAAGGGTCAGGTGTTCTCTTAAAACACCTGGGATATTTGTCGGGTTGGGTCAATAAATCTTGGGAAAAAATACATTCTTTGGAAAATTATTAAGTTCTATGTATAATTATTATGATTATTTTGACGATAAAAATAATATGTTTGTAATTTCTATCATGTGTGAGGTGATTTATAGGTAGTGACATGATGTGTGGGATACATCTCTGGATACCTGTCTGTGTCATGAAAGGGTTAAATCACTGTGATCAATACCTGGCTATTTTCAGTATTAAAGCTTTGACATTTTTTCATAAATTAATACAATAAAATTGGAATAATTTAATGTAATAAAATAAATAAATTACTTAAAATTTTAAATAAAATTGGATTGTTGTTTATTGTGTTTATATTAATTTCTATGTTTTGTAGATTGACGTTTTTTCGCTCTGAGGTGTCTTTATGTATTTCGGAGATGACTTGAAATGATTTTGAGGTGATTTCTTAGATGGTTTTCTCTCATCATTTTCTGTACAATTTTATCATCTGTCTCTGGTTCTTGTAACTGAATTTACTTCCTGTAGTGCTGAGAGGTGGTGGTAATGGTGGTAGTATAGTATCCTGGGGGGTGGTGTGGTAGGAATTGTGGGTAGTGGTGGTTGCATAAGGCGGTAGTGGTGGTGGCAATATTCTGGGGACAGGCAGGTAGTAGGTGATGGAGGTAGATTATATCCTGGGGCTGGTAGTGGTAGTGGGTGATGGTGGTAGGTACATTCTTGGGCTGGTGGCAGTAGGTGCTGGTGGCAGGTAACATCTGGGGGCTGGTGGTGGTAGGGTGATGGTGGTAGTTATATCTGGGGCTGGGTAGTGGTGTGTGGGTGATGGTGGTGGGTAATGTCTTGGGGCTGGTGGTGGTAGTAGGTGCTGGTGGTAGATTACATCTGGGGGCTGGTGTGGTAGGAGGTGATGGTGGCAGGTGCATCTCTGGGCTGGCAGTGGTAGTAGGTGGTAGGTAGGATACTTGGGGCTGGTAGTAGTAGGTGATGGTGGTAGGTAATATCCTGGGGCTGGTAGTGGTAGTAGGTGATGGTGGTAGGTGGGCGATCCTGGAGCTGGTAGTGGTAGTAGGTGATGGTGGTAGGTTGATGTCCTGGGGGCTGGTAGTGGTAGTAGGTGATGGTGGTAGATTATATCCTGGAGCTGGGTAGTAGGTGATGGTGGTAGGTTATATTCTGGGGCTGGTAGGTAGTAGGTGATGGGTAGGTTATATCTGGGGCTGGTAGTGGTAGTAGGTGATGGTGGTAGGTTATATCTCTTGGGCTGGTAGTGGTGAGGTGATGGTGGTAGGTAATATCTCTGGGGCTGGTAGGTGGTAGGTGATGGTGGTAGGTAACATTCTGGGGCTGGCAGGTAGTAGGTGATGGCAGGTAATATCTCTGGAGCTGGTAGAGCAATGCAACTGAACGAAGCACAACA
>NW_024716087.1:15000-26982 GCF_018991925.1 Homarus americanus | reverse complement strand
CAACAGACAGGAGAACAGGTAGAGTATTACGACAGGTTAATTATCGCGAAGAGTGAACCTCTCAGTCGTCAACCACCACACCCACTACACAGCTGCCCTTTAAAGAGTCTAATATCCGCGTAATGACTCGTCGGTAGTTAGAGGAAATGACTCGCTCGGCCGGTAGTCAGACATCTTCATCACTGAGGTGTCTTATGTAAACTATCTCACTTTCTCTTTGTCTCACATTTGTTCTCTTTTCCTCTCTCTCTTTTTATCTTTCTTTCTCTGTCATTTTCTTTGTCTCTATCTCACTTTATGTTTCTCTCTGCCTCTCTCTCTCTTTTTCTCACTTGCTTTATCTGTTTCTCTCTCTTCTCGAATGTCTCACCACTTACATTCAACACTTAGTACTCTCTCTCTCTCTCTCTCTCTCTCTCTCTCTCTCTTACAATGGGATTTGCTCAAGTGGGATTACTCGGTAGGATTTATTTCAGCGAGATATTCCCCAGTAGAATTTTTCAGTAGGAATTTTCTCTCTACTGTTGGGATTTTCTTCAGGGCATCAGCCGCCGCCATTACCAGAGAGGAGGGGGTGTAGGGGGGAGAGTAGGGAAGGGGGAGAGGGAGGGGGAAGGAGGAGGGGTTAAGGAGACAGAGAAGGGAGACTGAGGGCGAGAGAGGGTGGAGAAAGAGATTAGTTCGGTGTGTTTATATCCGCCATCCTCCCACCAGATCTAATCCACGGAAATTCACTCAGTAATTTACCACCACAGACGCTTAAGGGAGAACAGAGATAAGTCGTGAATTTCCGGGTAAATGTACAAAAAAAAGTAGACATTAAGGTGAGAATTATTTTGTTTAATAATTCTTAGTTTGTTTAATGTTAAGAAACTGTTTTTGTACTTAGTGAGCCGTAGTTAGTTATCCTAGTTGTTGAAGCACTAATGTCTATGATCTGTCCTAAATAATCCTGGTAATTGAAGCACTTTAAGACCTAGTGAACTATGGTTAGTTATCCTAGTTGTTGAAGCACTAATGCCTATGATCTGTCCTTAATAATCCTGGTAATTGAAGCACTTTAAGACCTAGTGAACTATGGTTAATAATCCTAGTTGTTGAAGCACTAAAAACTATGATCTGTCCTTAATAATCCTGGTAATTGAAGCACTTTAAGACCTAGTGAACTATGGTTAATAATCCTAGTTGTTGAAGCACTAAAAACTATGATCTGTCCTTAATAATCCTGGTAATTGAAGCACTTTAAGACCTAGTGAACGGTACTTAATAACCCTGGTACTTGTATATTGATAAAATGTAAACAAATTCAACAAAAAAAGAAATGTTCGCCTCACCAACTGTAGACAATAATCCTTCCTACCAAAGAAACAAACAAAAATCCTGTCTACCACACAAACAGTACACAATAACCTCACAAACACATCAGGCCAGACCTCCCTTACCTATAAATCCTCCTTAATTACTTCATTTACCTTTATACGGAACAAACCTTAACAAATTTTAGATAAGGGAAAGGGGGTAGAGGTAGGGGGTGGGTAGGGGGGGAGGGAGGGAGGGAGGGAGGGGAAATTCCGCCGGTAATATATAAACAAGATTTTCACTATACTAAGGAAAGCAGGGAAAGAGTAATGTAAAGGCCTAGGACTTAGGGATAGAAATCCCTTACCAGGCTAATCAGGATCTTAATAAAGGAAAGTCAAGGACCATGGTTTTCCGAGGAATAACAAACAACCGTTAGAGATTGGCATCTCTTTACTATAAAAATATAACACAAAACTCTGACACCACTCAACAAACATCAAATAATTACGGGAGTCAAACAATTAATGGAAGCAACAATTAAAGGAATCAAACAAATAATGGGAGTCAACAATCGATAGAATCGAACAATAAAGGGGAGTCAGCAATTAATGGAATCAAACAATGAACAAATATTTCCTACGGCAGTGGCCCTGGGGAAGGTTCTGGAACGCGGTGATGCACACTCAGGGCAGGGAAGCGTCCACTTCGCTCCACACTCAGCAACGTCTTGAAAAGGCAGGAGAACACCGGGGCACCGACGGAATGTGATGAACTGATGGTCGTGGTATGCGGTAGTGGTAGATGACCAGAGAGTTGGCAGTTGATAGGTGAAGGTCTGGGAACACAGCCCACGAGTCCAGGACCTATGATGAGATCACAGCCAGAATTTGACGGACAGCAGGGTAGCTAGATACTGACGGTATGGCGGCTGGGTTGAATCTCCCCGCGGCGGAGAGGGTTGCTGCCGTTATCACCTCCGTTCAACCACCCCAAGTGTCGTCTGCACCAGCAAACGAGCGAGTTAGCAACGGTAACTAGCCGGAGGATCGTTTCCGCCCTTACACTGCTCCCCCAACAAAAATCTACTGTAAGGTAGATTAAACTTAAGATTAGTACACAAAGCATAATCATCTTACAACAAATGCTTAAATACACATTGCACAATAAAGAAGGGTCATAGAAAAGAATAGGTGGTAACTTGATGTCCATAACGTAAGGCCGTATTAGGGTCCACTTCAGTCCAAGTTTAAGTTTGGGCCTATTTCCTGTCGTGGAGGATTCTTCTATCTCGTCAGGTGTTGGCAGCAACTGGCAACCGAGATCAACAGACTCTGGCGTCCGAACTTCACAGGAACTCTTGCAGGGTAGTGTCTCGACTAACTCCAGCTTGGGGACGTCGTCAAGGACACGAGCAATGTGGGTCCTGCAATTATATTGCTTTAACAAATTAGCTTGATGTAATTTAGGCTTCTTAGAGGAAGGGGGTGAGAACCGTCCAACAAAATCTATGGCTACCCGAAAACATGGTTCTGCAATGACGGGTAAGGGTTCAAGTGGAACAGGACGGACTCTACCCTTGGCGGACATACGTGGGCACTGATCCAGTCGCTTGGATGAAACCTAAAGACAATATAACACCCATTAATAAGTAAACTTATAAGCCGACCCATCTCTCACCTGATCCTCCTCCCCGGAAGTCACCTTCTCCCTAACCCGCATCAGAGTGGTACACGAGGCTTGAAGCTTGGCAAACCCCTTGGGTGTCACAGTCAGTGGCAACAAATTCGGCAGAACCAGGGGATGCGGTCGTTTCACCTTCGCCGACCTTTTCTCCACAGCTTGGACCCCTGCTGGAGGTTTGGTGGCGTGTGAGGGTGGCGAAGATACGTCGGCAGGTGGCGAGTCTCCGAGGGGACGTGGGGACTGGTGCTGGTGGCGAGGAGACTGGTGCTGATGGCGAGGAGACGTGCTGGTTGCGAGGAGACTGGTGCTGGTGGCGAGGAGTTTTAAAGGTTCAGGGTCGTTAGGGTCACGAACACCGGGAACATTACCAATGAGGACTCTAGCAAATTTAATGGGAGCTCTTACCACATTAGACCAACCAGTGAAATAGGGGCAATGCAGGTAGCACCTAACAACAGGGAACTGGTCAACACGACCTAAATAATCGGCGACACTAACCTTCGGGTAGCTGGAGATGTCAGCGTCAGGCAGGGCTTCTTCAGAGACAATAATGCACGAGCAACCAGTGTCCCTGATGAAAGTAGATGCCCTAGACCCATTGATTGTTCCACTGACACAATAACGGGGGCAGCTCCTGTCCTCCAAGCAGAATCCGACCTTGTTGCTGGGTTGATGAGTGTCAGCAGTCTTGAAGGCGAGGGGATTCCTGGGACAGCGAGAACGAATGTGCCCTTCTCCTCCACAGCTGTGACACCGCACGGCTGGTGAACTACTCTTGTGTACTCCTGGGGATGGTTCCTCGGAGGACGGAGGCTTCGCAATCTTCACTACAGGAGGGGAAGACTTGGGGTAGGCGTTGCGAGCAGACGCCCAGTTGTCGGCAAGATGCACAGCTTCTCCAAGCGTCGCTGGCTGGTGTTCTTTGATGAAAATTCTCAAGTCTGGAGGTAGAGAAGACAAAACTGATCTAATATCATGAAGTTAGAGAGAGACTCAAAGGTTTCTTCAACCCCTGATGTCTCCAGCCATTGTTGAAATAAACGACCCAGGTGAATCGAAAACTGCTGGTACGTTTCTCCCTCTCTAATCTTCGTTCTGCGAAAATCAGCACGATAACCGTCAGAAGTCTTGCAAAATCCTCGCAAGAGAGCTTGCTTCAACAAGAAGTAATCTCGGGTGATGTCGGCAGACAGGGACGTGTAAATTTCTACCGGCTTACCACTCAGTAGGCTACCCAACCTTACAGCATAGCTATCTGGGGCTACACCAAGCAGCTCAGCTACCCGCTCAAACCTAACAAGGTAGGAGGCGATGTCTTCTCCTTCACGGTACACAGGCAAGCTGGGTTTTACCACATTGTCCTGTATATGGCCAGAGGATGCTGGTCTACTTGAAGCATTAATCCTAGCCAGTTCTAGGTCCTTTTCTGCCTGCAACTTAGCTAATTCGAACTCTCTTTCTTTCTCTCTCTGGCGTTCCTCCAACTCTCTCTCTCTCTGGCGTTCCTCCAACTCTCTCTCTTTCTGGCGTTCCTCTCTCTCTTTCTCTTTCTGACGTTCCTCTCTCTCTTTCTGACGTGCCTCTCTCTCTCTCTGACGTTCCTCTCTCTCGGCATTCTGTTGGGTGACCACATACTGACCAATGTCATTACCTGTCAGACCCAGGGCCACCGCTTGACCTTTCCACACCTCAAAAGCAGACATAATGATCCGAAAGGCCAAGAACAAAGGAAAAAAACGAACAACTTACCCCGCAAATAGCCAAAGGTAACTCACCTAGTGGCTCAATCAAACCAGTAAATGATTTGATCCGACTGGAGGGAACCTCGTTCCGCACCCAGCCCAGCTGAATCACCTCAGGGTAACGAAACCGCACCAGGTGAAACAACAACATATATGCTATGACAGCATCCACAGTGCACCCCAACCAACACTAATTAACTTCCCCACGTACAAGGGAGAGCAACAAAATTAGCACACAGAAGGAAGGGATAACCACTGAACAACACTTGCTTCCGGGCCACAGACAGCAAGGTGGCGCGCTCACGGCGACTTACAACAACACCGGAACGAATGTTAAACCTCAGAAACCAAAGGTCAGAGACAATCCTGGCAAGGTCGCCACTTGTAAAGGCCTAGGACTTAGGGATAGAAATCCCTTACCAGGCTAATCAGGATCTTAATAAAGGAAAGTCAAGGACCATGGTTTTCCGAGGAATAACAAACAACCGTTAGAGATTGGCATCTCTTTACTATAAAAATATAACACAAAACTCTGACACCACTCAACAAACATCAAATAATTACGGGAGTCAAACAATTAATGGAAGCAACAATTAAAGGAATCAAACAAATAATAGAATCGAACAATAAAGGGGAGTCAGCAATTAATGGAATCAAACAATGAACAAATATTTCCTACGGCAGTGGCCCTGGGGGAAGGTTCTGGAACGCGGTGATGCACACTCAGGGCAGGGAAGCGTCCACTTCACTCCACACTCAGCAACGTCTTGAAAAGGCAGGAGAACACCGGGGCACCGACGGAATGTGATGAACTGATGGTCGTGGTATGCGGTAGTGGTAGATGACCAGAGAGTTGGCAGTTGATAGGTGAAGGTCTGGGAACACAGCCCACGAGTCCAGGACCTATGATGAGATCACAGCCAGAATTTGACGGACAGCAGGGTAGCTAGATACTGACGGTATGGCGGCTGGGTTGAATCTGCCCGCGGCGGAGAGGGTTGCTGCCGTTATCACCTCCGTCCAACCACCCCAAGTGTCGTCTGCACCAGCAAACGAGCGAGTTAGCAACGGTAACTAGCCGGAGGATCGTTTCCGCCCTTACAAGTAATCACCTTAGCTTAATTTCCCTATGAATGAGGCATCTCGTTAATAACAAACCAGTAATTTACCTTTGTTTCCCAGGAGAAGAATCGCCAGGAAGTGTTACAGATGAGAGACACAGTGAAGGAGATGTGTTTTATTGGAGAGAGAGAGAGAGAGAGAGAGAGAGAGAGAGAGAGAGAGAGAGAGACTGTTTTGTGATAAACGAGAAAGACTCATGGGAAAAAAGTGGGGTGGAAGATTACAGTCCTCTCCCACATAATACCTTCCTGGGACGGTGGGATAAAAGGGATAGGGAAGGATGAGAGGGAAGGAGGTAAGGGTGGGGGTTAGACTGGGATGGGTGGATGGAGGATGGGAGGGAGAAACGGATGAATATGTGGAGAGGTAGAGAGTGAGGGATGGGGAGATGGGAGGTTGTGAGGGAGGTTGTGAGGGATTTTTTTTAACGGTTAACAAATCTATTGACAAACCTTGGAGTACAGTTTGCCTATTCGGAGTAATTCAGTCAGGTCTTGACACTGAGGGTGGTATCAATGTTCACTGCCACACAGGACAGTGGTTCATATACAGTACATTAGGAGTCATATTCTATTTGAGGACTAATCAGTGTGGGCCAGCAGCAAATATAAGATAAACAGCAAGAATGTCCTCAAGTACTCCTGATTCAATGAAGTAATTACAGTGTTCAAGATACAATAAGTCAGGTGGCCTGAAGTCTTTGATAGTGTAACAATCAGTAATATAGTGTTCAAGTGTATGCTTTAAAGGTTTATCACAAAGTTTACATGCTGAGTGTTCCGGTATGGGTACAGCGTTACTAACTTGCCAGATGTGTCTGTATCCTAGCCTAATTCTGGCCACAACTACATCACATTGTCTGGTTCTGTGTGAGGGAAAGGTTTGAGTTGGAGAGATAGAGAGGGGAGAGGGGGAGATGGGAGTGGATGAGAGAAATATAAAAAAGTGAATAAACTGGTAACTAAGACGTAAACAAAATACACAGATGAAGGAATTAATTTGATCATTAGTAAACAAATTTAAGGACACGAGTATGAGTTTGTTAATTTGTGAGGAAAATACTCTCTCCTTCCTCCCCCCTCATTCCTTCCCTCCCTCCTTTCTTCCCTCCACCATTCCCTCTCCCCGTCTCTTGCTTCCTACTCTCTCCCTCCATTTCCCTTTCAGTCCTTACTTCTCCCTACATCCTTCCTTCTGCTCCTCCTTTCCCATCTCCCTCTATCTCTCTCCTCCCTTCTGTCCATCTCTTCCTGCTTCCCTTCCACTCTTTGTATATCTGCCCCTCCACAACCCCTTCCCTCTCTCCCACCCCGCCCATTCCCTCTTCCTTCCCCCTCCCTACCACTCTCCGATCATACCTCCCCCACCTACCACCCCCCTCTCTCACCCTCACCCCCCTCCAAAAATCTAACTAACAAAGGGTCACTATCACACATGAGGTGAGTGGGGGTGATGAGGGGGGGGAGGGGAGGGGGGAGAGGGGGTGAGGGAGGTGAGGGGGGAAGGGGGGTTTTGGAATATTAGGTGTAAGGGGGGAGTGAAGAGGGGAGATTAATTATAAGGGGGAAATGATGGGTGATATAGGGATTGGGGAGATTATGGGTAAGGGTAGAAGGAAAGCGAGGGGGAGAGGGGAGATGAGGGGGAGAGAGAAAAAAACTCAAAGAGACATAAAGAGGGGAGTAATTAAGGGGAGAGGAGGGAGGGGCGATGAAAGAGGTAGATGGAAGAGAATGTGATAATAAATGGAAGGGTGAAAAATGTCATAGCTTATGTACAGGGAAAAGTATACAAAGAGGCAACCATGATATACATACACATACGCACATACAAAACATATACATACATACATACATACCCTGTACATACATACATACATACATATATACATACATACATACAAACATACATACATACACCTATAAATACATACATATACACATATTAATACATACATACACATCTATTTATCTCTGCATCTATCTTCTATCTCCTTTCTCTCTATTTTCTTTCTTTCTTTCTTTCTTTCTTTCTTTTTCTGGAATAATAAATAACAAGAGAGGAATAATATAGGAGAGTTGGAAAAACAGAATTATGTGTGTGTGTGTGTGTGTGTGTGTGTGTGTGTGTGTGTGTGTTTGTCAGTCTCCTTAAATCAGCAGTACTTTAAATTTTTCTTCAACCTCAAGAAAAAAATATTTAATAAAAAACTCACTCACTCACTAACTCACTCACTAACTAATACCAAGACACAACATCATTAAATTTTCTGAATACGAGAATTTTTAAATAATGTGAAATAATGTTTTTTATTAATTTTTTTTATTTTATTTTATTTTTAACTTTTCTTAGACAAATTTGTGTTGGTAAGGAAGACAAACAGTGGACCTCCGGAAGTCTCCTCAGGTAAAATATTAATGACTACTCAGGTTAATTAAGTTTATTTCTATATACCTGTCCACGATTTTTTTAATTAATTGTACTCAGGTTGATCTTTCTTTGATTTACACACACACACACACACAGGGGAGGTTCACACACACACACACACACACACACAGGGGAGGTTCACACACACATACACATACACACCCAATGAACGCCTCTCACACATTTCATTTCTCCTCTCACTCTCTCTCTCCTTCTCCCACTCCTTTCTCTCTCCCACATTACCTTCTCTCAGTTCATCTTTCACCTCTCCATTCCACATTCCCTCTTCTCATTCTCTCCTTTCCCTTCTTCTCCCTCTATTCCCAGCCCATCTTCGCTCTCCCCATTCCATAATTTATCTCCCTCTCTTTTCCTCCTCACCATTCCACATTCCCTATTCTCACTCACTCCTCTCCCTCCCTCTCTCTCTTCCCTCTCCTTATTCCCTCCCCACCATTACCTACGCCCTCTCCCTCCCTCTCCGGCCCATTTCAAATAGGACTTGTCACCCCATTAACAGGAAACAGCCGACCATAACACCTAATGACCCGCCACCACTTTCCACCAATAGCTGACCAGGTTTCATAAAGCCTTTCCGAGCCCGCCAATCAGAGAGGCCAGACAACAAAGTGCCTTACCGAGTCCCTTGCCACCGCCCGCCAATCACAGGTCGGATAACAAAGTGCCTTAGAGGTCCCTCGTTGCCACCGACCAATCACAGTTCACGTAAGATATGGCCCCACTGAGTCACTCTCGACACAACCAATCAGAGTTTGGTTTTCAAAATGCGGAGGGGAGAAATTGCCCCCCCCCCTACCAATCACGTCGTCGGTTTTATAACGCGTAGGAGTAGTAGAAATATTTAACTGTTTTCTATTCATAAAACGTATACATGTATAAATAAACGCAGTACCTAATTTATACATATATACAAACATATATAAACATATAAAACAAACAAACAAAAAATGACAACAAACAAACAAATATTCCCTCTTACGATAATTAATTGAACAGGTAAGGTTGTACTACCTCATGTTCCGCTTGTCACCTTACCTGTAGGGAGACCAATTATGGCGGTTAAATAGAGAGAGAGAGAGAGAGAGAGAGAGAGAGAGAGAGAGTTTATAACCTACACTTTAAAACGCAATAATAACTTAACTTAAACACACACACACACACACACACACACACACACACAGATAAACACCATCGTGAATTGAAGCGTTTATAATCGCCTTAATCATTCAATACTATTCAAAACACACCTTAACCCACACAAGGAAGGAGGAGGAGGAGGAGGAGGAAGAGGGAAGGTGGAGGGAGGAGGATGAGGAGGAGGAGGAGGAGGAGGAGGAGGAGGAGAGAAAAGGGTGAGAAGAAGGATGAGGGGAGGAGGGGGAGGGGGGAGGAAGAGAGATAGTGTGGAGGAGAAGGGGGAGGAAGAGGAGAAGGGGGAAAGGAGAAAGAGGAGGGTAAGAAGGAGGGGGAGGAGAAGGAGGAGGAGGAGGGGGGGGGTTATTGCCTATAGAAAACCTGTATAAAGATAAGCGTCTACCTGTTACCTGTAGTGTTATGCTAATTGGTTCCTTAATGTGGCCAAATTCACCTGGATTATTATGGCTGGAAGGACTTGGCTGGAGTGGTATTAATATTTGGGTCCATTGCCTAGGAGTTATGGTAAACGGTTTGTGGTTAATGAGGTGTTGGTTACCTGTGGAGAGAAGGTGAGTGTCTGTTTGTTTGTTTGTTTGAAGGTGGTGTTACTATTATTATTATTATTATTATTATTATTATTATTATTATTATTATTACGAAAATCAATCTAATAATCACAATACCTAACACACACACACACACACACACACTAACGACCTCAATCACTCTACAATGAAAAAAATAAAAACCCTCGTTAGTCATTCACTCAGAACCAATTAGTGAATAGTGAAAGAGTTATTATTCGTTATTCATTCTGGGGCAGCTCAGGAAAATAGGAAAATAGGGGCGATTTTTCTTTTCTTAAGTTGGGGAAAGTTGGACCAGTCGCTAAAGAGCTTATGAGGGCAAAAGATATCTTAATATAAGGTAATTACGGGCCTGGGGTAGGTGGAAGCCTGATGAGAGGGGGTGAGAGGGGAGTGGGTGAGGGGAGGCAGTTACTGAGTCACTGGGCGCCATGAGGGACGCAGTGGCGGAGAGTATCAGGAGCGTCTCCTCTCCACAGCTGGACGAGTCCAAAGCCACCACTATATACTTGTCTTACCTGCATGCCCATCACATGAACATGGTTCATCCAGGTTCATTCTCGAAACACCTCAACGAGACACTAACCAGGAACAACATTGCACCTGTTGAAATAAGCGACGAAGTCCCTTCAAAAGAAATCCTTAAGGCAGTAACCCACTCAACGACCTATGGACGGCCTCAACCCACGCCAGAAATAGACCATGACCTCCTTGACTTAGGCAAAAGTCAGTACAACCGCAATCCCGACGTGGCCAGTCAGTCCCCCAGGGATCACAGCTCCAACGACACCGTAAATGCCCGCGATCCCATTACATGCACTCCCAGCGACGACAGTGACCATCGGACTGCAACCACAGTCAATGGTTGCGACCAGATGATGACGACTCAACCCACAGAGGAACAAGACCCTCGAGCTGCAGCGTCAGTTGATTACTACGACACGCAGGCCCAGGACCTGAACACCTTCCTGTACAAGGGTGACGAGAGGTTCGAGGGCCCGCCATTGACTGACAAGCAGATGTCCGAAGGCTCTGCTAAGAAGTTCCGTCCCCCTAGAAATGGCAGAAGCCGAGCAAACACTCCAAGCGACGCCCCAAGCTACAGTCTCCGAAATGGCAGTCGTTAGCAGGATGAAAATTGTCCAACATAATGTCCTACACTGGTCCCTTAATAGACGTAATGAACTGTCTAACTTATACTATCAATTAGACCCAGACATCATTCTGTTAAACAGTACGGGCATAAAGGACGAAAGTAAGCTGAAAATTTTTGGCTACACTGTATACCAGAGGAACATGACGGGTGAGCTGAACGATGGTGTCGCTGTGGCCGTCAGGTCACGTCTGAGTCATAGAGTGTTGCCAGACTTCGAGGATTCAGTTCTAGGAGTGCAGGTGGAGACAACTAGGGGATCTGTTATCATATGCACGATGTACCTACCTCCCAGACGTCCTTACTTACCCGAACAAGACCTAAACCAGTTGCTACGCCACAGAAAACCAACATACATCATAGGGGACTTAAATGCGCGCCACGCCATACTCGGACACGGTAATGAGAACAACGTCGGTGTGGCGCTGTATGACAACATCAGAAGGGGAAAACTGCAACACCTCGGGCCAGATTTCCCGACATTGATCAGACGTGCCAGTGCCACAACACCCGACATAATCCTCTCTAACAACGAGGCCGTCCTGAACAGGCACGTTACCGCCGGACCCATCAGTACCAGCGATCACCTGCCAGTCGTCGTGACGCTCTCATCCAATCCCATTATGATACCCGCCAACATCAGGTCAAACCTCAAACGGGCAGACTGGGACTCTTTCAAGGAGTCTCTCAGTCTCAAGCAGGGGAGAAACCTGGAAGAAGCCAGCCCTAATGACATCGACGACGCGGTCGAACAATGGTATAAGGATGTGAAGACGGAGATGGACAACAACATCCCGACCACCAG
>NW_024716087.1:0-10000 GCF_018991925.1 Homarus americanus | reverse complement strand
ACACCTTACCCTTACTTCCCCTTACCCTTCCCTTCCCCTTACTCTTAAATCCTCTTATTCTCCCTATCCCTCTCCCTTACTCTTCAACCTCTCCTTACCCTTCTCTCGCCCCTACCTACCCTTTACCCATCCCCATTCCCCCCTACAGCCCCTTTGTTACTACTGCTGCCGGATACACCTGTGTTGTAACCATAGGTGTATCCGGCACCTATACACACCCGCCTCGAAGTCAGGTGTAACCACCACCTGTACACACCTGCACATCACACACCACAACACCTTCCACACTCCCAACCAAACTTAAAGCAATTATTATATATCTATAGTGTAACTAACTACACATTACAATGCACTGAAATAATGAAACAAAAATATATTCAGAATCTAAGAGAAGTATAGGAGAATAATCCTTAAATACAAACTCTATAAAACTTAATCTTGGTTACACCGCATTTTTTTCAGTAATTCAATATATATAATTACATTGGGCAGTCCATTACCACAAATTACACTGATAAACGGTACGTAATGGATAATGAATTACAAGTCTCATAACTAAGTCTGGCTAAAACAGTGGTAGACATTGTTTAGACATAAGCCAGTTGACCGCTGAGGTGAACATTAAACTAGTATGATTAAAATAGCAACCAATGATTTGAAGATTAATTAATGTAAATGTGAAATACCTAAGAGAATAGCAAATAAATAAAATACACCAACGAGATAAATAAATAAGAATGAATGGAAAATTATTGAACAATAAAATGAAAATAAGAAAACGAATAAACAGTAAAATGAAAATAAGTAAGAATAACAATTACTACAATAAAACTAAATAAAACAAAATAAACAGAAAAGAATAAGAAACACAATAAATAAATAACACAGCAACACAAACAACATCATTTACTGTGTTACTTCACATCAACGTGTCCAACATTTGTCTTGACTCCATTTTCGTGAATATAATTAAGTCAAACATCATAACACACATCCCGATAAAAAAAAAACACACCAACGACAACAATAAATAAATAAACATTAAAAATAAATGCAATATATTTTCCCTAAGATTTTTTTTATTACAAAGTCACGGCAAAAAGTTTGTATACGAATGTTCCTCAACATAATGCGGGGAAGCAGTTCTTTCACCACAGTTATGCTCGTAGGTTACACTGTAGAGATCCCCCGTGTTCAGAATACAGAGCCACTTATTGACGGTACAGTTACAGCCACTTATTGACGGTACAGTTACAGCCACTTATTGACAGTGCAGTTACAGCCACTTATTGACGGTACAGTTACAGTCCAAACTCCTTGTACACTTGAGGGCGGTTGACAACATGTGAACGCTGCTTGCATTATAAAGTGTCAGAATAAAAAACTAAAAAAAAAAACTCCGATACTAAGAAAAAACTGAGTAAATTAATGTTAAAATATCAAACTACCTTACCTACATCACCTCCTTAAGTAGATGGTATATTATCCAGCATGTCCAGGGAATATTGTCTAAGATAATACAGTATAATTGGTTATTTTACTTCAATTATGACCTTGTGTGATAATAGGACATAGTACCATAATAAACCTTTTCTCAAACTGTTAAATAACTCAATAAAAATAATAATAATCCATTCTAAACAACGGATTATCAGACGTAGATGTCATAATTCAGCTCATCATAATTATCCATACACTCTCGTGTATAAATTCCACCGTCAAAATTTGTATTGTCGGAAGAAGTTTTACTGTCTGAATGTCTGTCTAATTCTACAAAACTCTCCGTTAGTATCCGTCTATTTCCTCTGTTACCTCATCACTTAAGAGTATTACAAAATATTACCACTTACTGTAACACCTGATGTGCATACTCATATTTATAATCCTGTGTATTTTGTAACTGAAAGAAATTACAGTTACAGGAATATTTAGTTACTTTTGCGGTATACAAAATCATACATCTATCTATCTATCTACTGTATTTATCTATTTATATCTATTTTATTAACTCACCTGTACCAATAATCATCAGTTTATTTATCTTAATCTTCTTCCCATTTTGATTTATTCCTCTTAACTATGTATGTATCTACACCCACAAACAAACCTACTATCCACGCCCTACACCCACAAACAAACCTACTATCCACGCCCTACACCCACAAACAAACCTACTATCCACGCCCTACACCCACAAACAAACCAACTATCCACTCCCTACACCAACAAACAAACCTACTATCCACTCCCTACACCCACAAACAAACCTACCATCCATGCCTCACACCCACAAACAAACCTACTATACACGCCCCACACCCACAAACAAACCTTCTATCCACGCCCTACACCCACAAACAAACCAACTATCCACTCCCTACACCAACAAACAAACCTACTATCCACGCCCTACACCCACAAACAAACCTACTATCCACGCCCTACACCCACAAACAAACCTACTATCCACGCCCCACACCCACAAACAAACCTACTATCCACGTCCCACACCCACAAACAAACCTACTATCCACGCCCCACACCCACAAACAAACCTACTATCCACGCCCTACACCCACATACAAACCTACTATCCATGCCCTACACCCACAAACAAACCTACTATCCACGCCCTACACCCACAAACAAACCTACTATCCACGCCCTACACCCACAAACAAACCTACTATCCACGTTCTACACCCACAAACACACACTACCCACCACCTACACCCACAATAGAGTAAAGGAGGAATACAGAGTGTACCTACTCAGGGTAGCCATACCACTCTGGGTGGTTGATCCTTAGTGCAGCAGGAAAGAGAAAAATTATAAGTGGGTCATTCTATTCCTCGTGTGATGGATGGATGGATGGATGGGAGGAGAGATGGGTAGATGGGTGACTGAATGGGAGGAGAGATGGGTAGATGGGTGACTGAATGGGATGAGAGATGGGTAGGTGGGTGAATCGGTGGATGGATAAACAGCTAACTGGATGAATGGACATATGGACTTGGATGGCATATTTGGATGTAAAACCCTACGATATGAAGAACATTTTGGATGTATAAACCCATGACAATTAACACCATTTTGGACTTACATCACAGGAAACAGGTAAAACATTTCTGTGATCGTCCTTCAATAATTCCATATGCCAACCTTACCTGCATTTATCTCATTTACAGTATAAAATTTTAGTGTTAATTTCAGCATCGGAATCAATCAATCAATCTCTCTCTCTCTCTCTCTCTCTCTCTCTCTCTCTCTCTCTCTCTCTCTCAAGATGGAAATTTCATGACGTAAAATCCGATGAAAACTCGACCCTGTTTATACGTGTTGCTTCGAGGTTTTGTTTTCACGTTAACCTCATGTTTCGTTTCGATAAATGACACATATCACAGGAGGTGAACTACAAACTGAACTTTGACCTGACACCGACGACCGACCGACGGAAGATGGGGCTTCGGGTTTAGTCGTATCCCATTTGAGAGTTTTATAAATGTGAAGCCCCGAATTAGTCAACATACCCTACAGCTCAATTTGGATTCGAACTTGTGCATCTTGTTCTTGAATCAGAACCTTATCTCACACATATATAGGGGTTAGGTTAGGTTAGGTTGGGTTGGGTTAGGTTGGGTTAGGCTGGGTTGGGTTAGGTTAGATTGGGTTAGGTTAGGTGAGCCGTGTCCATCACAACCAGACAATTATCCCCGTCCACCAGATCTTCCCTTTAACAAATCAAGCCGCACCTCGATTATGCGGTTCAGTTCTGGTGCCCCTATTATAGAATGGATATAAATTCACTAGAGTCGGTGCAGCGAAAAATGACAAAAATGATTCCGGGACTTAGAAACCTTCCATATCAGGATAGGTTAAAGAAACTTAACTTGCATTCCCGAGAAAGACGAAGAGTGCGGGGAGATATGATAGAAGTATTTAAGTGGGTGAAAGGAATCAATAAAGGGGATATAGATAAAGTTCTTTTAATATCCGAGCAGGATAGGACTCGGAGCAACGGATTCAAGTTGGATAAGTTTAGGTTTAGGAGGGAGATAGGAAGAAACTGGTTCACAAATAGGGTGGTGGACGAGTGGAACAAGCTTAGCAACTTTGTAGTAAGTGCGGGAACTCTGGAAAGTTTCAAAAGGAGGCTAGATAGATTCATGGATGATGAAGAGTGGTAGTAACTCTCGACAGGAGCTGCCATGCAGAGGCCAACCGGCCTATTGCAGACTCCTTATTTTCTTATGTTCTATGTTCTTAAATCCTCAACATAAAAGACAAATTCACCTCCATGTGTTAAAATCTTACTACACTACATTACCGTCACCACTATACCAAACCTGTGTAATATTAACACACTAATACACTATTAAGACATCACCAAATCCAACAATAAACAGTACATCTTCCTTTACACTTGATTAGAAAGAAAAACAAGAAAATATGCCCAGAATCTCAATTTCATTCACTAACATTACGAAAAATTACAAGAGTTAAGAGTCAAAGCAAGATATGTACTGTACGCAATGTTGATGTTATTTTGTTCGCCATCATTGTGTCCTAAAATTAATCTGTTCTGTGAAGTAAATCCTCGGACTTGGGAACAAATCATCATGTGTACCTTTGAGTATTAAGGTCTTGATCCATTTCCTTGATGTCTACCGTTTGGAACAGGTAACACCACCACAATTGTTTTCACCAAGACGAAAACGGACGAAAAAAAAAGCTTCTACAAATATCAAGTATTAAATTTCCCTCTTTACAGGATCTAATACTCTTGGAAATGTGTTTAAATTAATCTGATTTGTTTTCATATACTATCGATCCTTTATAAGTGGACTCGTGGATCCCCCGAGCCTAGCCGGCCATTTTGTTTACATTTTTCGGTCGCTCTAAAATACCATTAAAACAATATTGAGTATAAACGTTTGGCTCAACTGATGATCTCAAACATGTCCCAACATTTTTTTGCCTCAACTCCACATTCTGTAACTCATTTAGGTAGATGTCCCTCACTACACATACACTGGACTATGTGTAATGTTGCAGCTGATGTGTTATCAAGATATTGCACATTATAAGTTCATGTGTGGTCATTATTATATCAAGCGGAGGAATTTTAAAGAGCTATTACACCACCTGTATCATTAGTTGTCGCCAGGTGAAGGAATGTTTAGGTAGATTATATTTTATTTACTGTAATTAAAGTTTCAATACCTAAGACGTTCCACTATAAGAGTCTTTCAACCTCAGGTAAGGTCTTAAGACTTTCTACTCTAGGTCTTACACCCTCGAGTAGCTGTATCGTCCACTTAGGTAATTTACTCCACAAGGAACTACAAGTTACACCTTGATGTAATACTTCATTTACTGCCAAACTTTATAGGGAAATATTTTTTTCACAAAGAATTTCAAGTTACAATTTCACATAATAAGTCACATTACAAACGTTCCTTCGGCTTACAGTTAAACTTTGCAATGTCAAGATATTTTTTTCACTGCAGAGGAAAGTATCCGTCATCATCATCATCACCATACACACACACACACACACACACACACACACGCGCGCGCGCGCGCGCAAAGACAAAACTCCTGTATCCAGATTCTCAAAAGTTTATAAATTAAATTCTTCCCTAAAATTAAACAGACAATACATCTATTAATCATAGAGTATGTGAACAATATCGACGCCATATTGGTTACCATTTTTGAGTCATATAATTAGTTAGCTACATAGTGTTAATTATTTAGTTAAATAGGAAAAAATAATCTACTAGCGTGTGTTGTGACCAAAATAAATCAACATTGTATTTACTTTCTCCTCCAGGGGGCACTAAGTCTAGAAAAATGACACAATTGACATCTACATAAAGTGACTGACCAAGGGTAGATATTGGCTACCATTTGTGTTACTTTGAGGTCGTAAGAACACACAGAGCTGCTCTTAAGGATGTTTACCACAATACACCTCAACCAGTTTCTCATTCACAAAAGTCAAACAATAAATCTGGTCCAAAAGATACACCGTAAATTTTATTAGAATACAATAATCAATTACTGTATTATTGCATTGAGGCGAATAGTCTTATGGTGTTAAGATGTGTTCTTAAGCCACGAAGGTAAACAAAAGGTATTCAATATCTGCCTTGGTTGACGATGATCTGTAGATGTTAGCAAGTCCTCCTGCTCTCGAGTAAGGTAAGGAAGGCCTCACCTGACCAAAATTGTTAATTAAGATAGATTACCTGAAGATTAACCTCCCAGCTTATTTCAACTAATGATTAACCTAACGCTACCTGGGAAGTTAAGTTAGGTTAGATTAAGTTAAGTTAGATTAGGTTAGGTTAGGGTAGGGTAGGTCAGGTCAGGTCAGGTCAGGCAGTGCCAGTGTAGTTAATCTTGAGGTTAAATAAACTAGAGGCTAATCTTCACATGAGCCACTAAGACACTTTGACGGAGGCGGTTACGTACAACAGGAAAGCTCTGATAACATATAATGTACAGTATATACCGTTTAAGTTGCGTCAGCAGCTCTATACACCACTTATTGACTTACTCATTCACTGCCGTAGAAATATTTACTTCTCTAACAGTTTTCTATATGGTTCCCAGTCATTATAATACGACCTTGTAAAATCAAATGATCTAAATTAAACTAAACTTATCCAAATTTAACTTATTAGCTAACAAATCCTTCTAAAACACGATATATGCAAATCAAAAGTTCTAAATTCAACTTAACTTATCGTAACATAACTATTATAACTAAACCATTTTAATTAAACCTAACCTAAACACCTCAAGTGCCACAAACAGAAGGAAAAAACACCTTTAATATTATCGTGTAAGAGGCCCCTGTAACCCACTAACTCCAGGTAATGAATCTATATCAATCTACCTGCGTCGGAAGCTCTATACGTGACTATGATCGTTACCCACTGCTGGAGAACATTTGTACTTCTATAATTACCCCTGGAGAAACAATGCACCAATTTACGATTTATTTATTTTATTTTTCATTTATTTTTTATTCTTGGTCCATTCTGTAAACATCGCCCGCTTGTGAGTCCCGTCAGCCATTTTGTTCTAATTTTCGGGGATTCTAAAATAAGCTATAAATAAATAAATAAATAAATAAATAAAACAAGCATCTTTTGTTTTTCTAACCCATGAGCTGTGAGTCTTCATTATATACTTCAACATTACTGTAAACTAAGGCTAGAGAGGGTGTGTACAGTACTAGTGGAGCCAAGACGAGAAGGTATTTCAAATCCCTAAAGGGTTTTACAAGTGGAGAGTCTTACAAGTGGAGGGTCTTACAGGTGGAGGGTCTTACAAGTGGAGGGTCTTACAGGTGGAGGATTTTAATAAGGATAAATACAGCAAGTCTTACAGTTGAATCAGCCAAGTCGAGGAAAACTTGTAACTTCTACCTGGTGTTACCTGTAATCAAGCTAAGGTACAGTATATGTAAGAAGAATATTATCTCGTTACTATCCATTCCTCTTCCACTATCCTGCGAGGTGGTGTATTAATAGGCACAGATACTCATGATAAAGAAGGAATAATGAGAAAGACGCAAGATACCTATAAAATGCGACAGAATATACCCACACATGCGTAATCCTAACCCATCCCAACCAACCCAACCCAACCCAACCCAACCCAACCCAACCCAACCCAACCCAACCCAACCCAACCCAACCTTATCCTACCCCCAGCTTCACCACAGTACACACAGTCATTCTTGGTATCAGAGTGACGCATAAACACCCTGTATCGCCTAAGACACATTTGAATCGGATGGTTCGTTGACGGTTTTATTTCTTCGGTATAAACCAGTGAAGCAATTAGTTCGTGGGAACAGTGAGTCAAAATACTTCACATCAGCTTCGTTTACGACCTCCAGCTGATATTTACTTCTGTTGTCTATATCAATCACATTTTATAATGAAAACAAAAATATGGTTAGTTACTTAAAATGAAAAAAAATCATACTTAGATACTTAAGAGTGAGGAAAAAAGATACTTAAGATACTTAAAAATGAAAACACTCTTTGATACTTAAATTAGGACAAAATAAACGGACATAAAGATTTAACTATGAGCGGTGGATATTACGACATGTACCGGCTATCAATACAGAGGCGCTATTTGTGGGAGACTCAGGTGGTCCTTACACTCAGGGGTAAAGGAAACACACTGATGTCAAGTCCGTAAGTTCTATTTCTGGTACAAACACTAAAAGAAGTTAAGACAGGGGTAAACAGCGTCCTGTCTTGGAATCTCTCTGGGTATCTCTCCCTGCACATGCGCGTACAGCGGGCATGTGCCCAAAGCCTGAACTAACACTTGGTGACAAAAGGGATTATGATTATAAAACATATAATACAGAGACCTGAATCAATAATGGTAAATAGTACAGAGTTACATATTACAGCCATATTCGTCTCATATATCTACACCTCCCACGCCCTCACGCTCGTCGTGCAATCTCGAGCGGACTCTTTTTCCAGGAGCCTTTGAGAGTGACGTGGGAAAACTGGGGGGTCACTGAATGCGGACTTACTTTTCTCGTCCAAGCAAGGGTTCACAGGGATGTGGGGGAGGGGTTCACCACTAGGGGACGGTACTGAACGAAGGAAGAGGCGATTCCGCCACCATACCCGACCACTAGGGAGACGGACCTCGTAATCCCTGGTCTTGCCGCAGCCCATGACAACCACGACCTTGTCCCAGCGGTGAGACGTCGGGTCTTGAATCCGAACTGTTTGCCCGATACTCAACCTGGGAAGGGGTCGGGCGTGCTGATCGTACTGTGCCTTTACCTGGTCAGCACGGGCGGCTGCACGACGATCGTAGTCCTCGGTCTTGGCCTGCCACTCCCTCGAGAAGGACTCAGGATGGGTAGGGACACATGACCGTAGTGGGTGGCCGTATAACATCTGTGCTGGGGAGCGACCTGTGAAGTTGGGGGTATTCCGCAATTCCAATAAACCCCGGTCAAACTTCTCACAGTCAATGTTGCCTGAGGGTGCCGTCTTGAGGATGAGATGCTTGACGGACTTTACAGCAGCCTCGGCATGTCCATTGGACTGGGGATAATGTGGCGAGGACACCACATGATAAACTCCCCATCGCTCCATGCAGTCCCGGAAGTCGTTGCTGGTGAACTGGGGCCCGCCGTCAGTCCTAAGGCGGAGAGGGACACCAACTTCCCGGAAGTAGCGACAGAACATACGTACTGTATGAGAGGCAGTAGTGTTGCCTCCGCAGGGAACGACAACAGGCCACCCTGAGAGCCGGTCGGCGATGACGAGAAAGGACTTTCCCGCCACAACGAAGAAATCCGCAGAGACGGACTCAAAGGGCCTCGTAGGGTTGTCGTTGTTCATGAGGGGTTCCTGCTGCTGACTAGGCTGCAGCACCTGGCATGGCTCGCAGACTTGAACGGAACTAGCGATGTCGGAGTCGATGCCTGGCCATAAACAGCTTGTCTCGCCCAGCGCTTCGTAGCTTCCACACCCCTGTGGCTGTCGTGCAGGTGGGCTAGGGTGCGGCGGCGGAGGGCGGCAGGAACCACAACTCTTGCTCCATACAAGACGAGGTCGCCATCAGCATAGAGGTCGTCCCGCATCTTCCAGTATGGGAGTAAAGAGCTGTGTAAGTCGTACCGGTTGGAGGGAAATCCCGAGGTCACGCAGTTCAGTAGACGGATGTACGAAGGGTCCGCTCTTGCCGCGGCTCGGAGTTCCTGAAGAGTCCTGTCGGCGTCCTGCGGTGGAGACTCTTCTGAGATGGCGGCGTTCACGGTCACTACAGTCCTGAGGTGTGCAGTAGCATCAGCACATGCGATCTCGTCCTCTGGTGTGGGGTGGCTGACTGGGGCTCGTGACAAAGCATCAGGGATGCAGAGCAGCTTGCCAGCACGCCGCACAGCTGTGAAGAGGTAGGGCGAGATCTTCTCCTTAAGGCGTTGGAGGCGGGGATT
>NW_024716086.1:0-3181 GCF_018991925.1 Homarus americanus | reverse complement strand
AAAGTACTGTACTTTGGAGGACATTCATAAACTACTGTACTGCGGAGGACTGTCATAAAATTCCTGTACGGAGGACTGTCACAAGTACTGTACTGTACTGTATAGGACTGTCGACAGTACTGTACTGTACAGCGACTGCACAAAGTACTGTACTGTGGAGGACTGTCATAAACTACTGTACTGTGGAGGACTGTCACAGCACTGTACTAGAGGACTGTCACAAGTACTGCGGTGGAGGACTGTCCAAGTGCTGTACTGGAGGACTGTCACAAGTACTGTACTGTAGAGTATTGTCACGCACTGTACAGTAGAGGATCAAAAGTACTGTACAGTCGAGGACTGTCACAGCACTGCACTGGAGGACTGCGCATCGTACCAGAAACTGCGCACGTACTGTACTGTAGAGACTGTCACAAAGTACTGTACGGTAGAAGACCGCAAGTACTGCAGAGGACTGTCACAGTACTGTACTGTAAGATCACAAAGCACTTCTAGAGTTTGTTGCCATTGACTACAAAAGAACGTACTGTACTGTAGAGGACTGTCACAGTACTGTACTGTGAGGACGTGTTACAACGTACTGTGGAGGACTGTCATAAACTATTACTGTGGAGGATCAAAGCACTGTACTGTAGAGACCACAGTACTGTACCAGAGGACTGTCAACTACTGTACTGGAGGACAGTCACAAGCACTGTACTGTAGAGGCCACGGCACAAGTGGAGGACTGTCACAAAGTACCGTTCTGTAGAGGAGTGCCACTAAGTACTGTACTGTAGAGGACTGTCATAAAGTACTGTACAGTAGGGGACTGTCGCAACGTACTGTACTGTGGAGGACTGTCACAAAGTACTTTACTGTGGAGAAATGTCACAAAGTACTGTACTGTAAAGGACTGTTACAAAGTACTGTACTGTGGAGGACTGTCAAAATACTGTACTGTGGAGAACTGTCAAAGTACTGTACTGTAGACGACTCACAAAGTACTCTACTGTAGAGGACTGGCAGAAAGTACTGTACAGTAGAAGACTGTCAGAAAGTACGGTACTGTAGAGGACTTTCACAAAGTACTGTACTGAAGAGGACTCTCACAAAGTACTGTACTGTAGAGGACTGTCACAAAGTACTGTACTATGGAGGACTGTCACAAAGTACGGTACTGTGGAGGACTGTCACAAAGTACTGTACTGTAGAGGACTGTCATAAAGTACTGTACTGTAAAGGACTGTCACAAAGTACTGTAAAGTGGAGGACTGTCATAAAGTACTGGACTGTAGAGGACTCAAAGTACTGCACTGTAGAAGACTCAAAGTACTGTAATGTGGAGGACTGTCACAAAGTACTCTACTGTAGAGGACTCACAAAGTACTGTAATGTAGAGGAATGATACAAAGTACTGTACTGCAGAGGACTGTCACAAAGTACTGTTCTGTGGAGGACTGTCACAAAGTACTGTACTGTAGAGGACTGTCACAAAGTACCGTACAGAGGAGGACTGTCACAAAGTACTGTACTGTAAAGGACTCAAAATACGGTACTGTGGAGAACTGTCACAAAGTACTGTACTGTGGAGGACTGTCACATAGCACTGTACTGTAGAGGACTGTCACAAAGTACTGTACTGTAGAGGACTGTCACAAAGTACTGTTCGGTAGAAGACTGTCATAAAGTACTGTACATTGGAGGACTGTCACAAAGTACTGTATGGTAGAGGAGTCTCATAAAGTACTGTACAGTAGAGGACTGTCACAAAGTATTGTACTGTAGAGGACTGTCATAAAGTTCTGTACTGTAGAGGACTGTCACAAAGTACTGTACTGTAGAGTATTGTCACAAAGCACTGTACAGTAGAGGACTGTCACAAAGTACTGTACTGTGGAGGACTGTCACAAAGTACTGTACTGTAGAGTATTGTTACAAAGCACTGTACAGTAGAGCACTGTCACAAAGTACTGTACTGTAGAGGACTGTCACAAAGTACTGTACTGTAGAGTATTGTCACAAAGCACTGTACAGTAGAGGACTGTCACAAAGTACTGTACTGTAGAGGACTGTCACAAAGTACTGTACTGTGGAGGACTGTCACAATGTACTGAACTGTGGAGGACTATCACAAAGTAATGTACTGTACTGTAGAGGACTCACAAAGTACTGTACTTTGGAGGACATTCATAAACTACTGTACTGCGGAGGACTGTCATAAAATTCTGTACTGGGGAGGACTGTCACAAAGTACTGTACTGTACTGTACAGGACTGTCACAAAGTACTGTACTGTGGAGGACTGTCATAAACTACTGTACTGTGGAGGACTGTCACAAAGTACTGTACTGTAGAGGACTGTCACGAAGTACTGTACAGTGGAGGACTGTCACAAAGTGCTGTACTGTGGAGGACTGTCACAAAGTACTGTACTGTAGAGTATTGTCACAAAGCACTGTACAGTAGAGGACTGTTACAAAGTACTGTACAGTCGAGGACTGTCACAAAGTACGGTACTGTGGAGGACTGTCACAAAGTACTGTACTGTAGAGAACTGTCACAAAGTACTGTACTGTACTGTAGAGGACTGTCACAAAGTACTGTACTGTAGAGGACTGTCACAAAGTACTGTTCTGTAGAGGACTGTAACAAAGTACTGTACTGTAAAGGACTGTCACAAAGTACTGTACGGTAGAAGACTGTCATAAAGTACTGTACATTGGAGGACTGTCACAAAGTACTGTATGGTAGAGGACTGTCACAAAGTACTGTACTGTAGAGGACTGTCACAACGTACTGTACTGTAGAGTATTGTCACAACACACTGTACAGTAGAGGACTGTCACAAAGTACTGTACTGTGTAGGACTGTCACAAAGTACTGTACTGTAGAGTATTGTCACAAAGCACTGTACAGTAGAGCACCTTTACAAAGTACTGTACTGTAGAGGACTGTCACAAAGTACTGTACTGTAGAGTATTGTCACAAAGCACTGTACAGTAGAGGACCATCACAAAGTACTGTACAGTAGAGGACTGTCACAAAGTACTGTAGTGTATTGTCACAAAGCACTGTACTGTGGAGGACTGTCACAAAGTAGTGTACTGTAGAGTAATGTCACAAAGCACTGTACAGTAGAGGACTGTCACAAAGTACTGTGCTGTGGAGGACTGTCACAAAGTACTGTACTGTAGAGTATT
>NW_024716085.1:57500-71068 GCF_018991925.1 Homarus americanus | reverse complement strand
TATTTTAGCTTAATCCATCAACACACTTAACTTTCAATCCATCAACACACTTAACCTTCAATCCATCAACACAATTAACTTTCAATTCAACTCTTCAAAAGCTACACGAGTCAGTACCCAACAAAACCATATGTCAAGTATTAAACATAAGTTGGTAATTGGGAGAGTGACCTACCTGTTGTGATGGTCTAATTATGGTGATAATGATGTAAACATGAGGCCAGGGACGAAAGGTGTGTCTGAGAGAGGAGAGAGAGAGAGAGAGAACGACACACAACACGTGGGTACTAACCAGGTATGACTATAAATACACTGTAACCTCACTAACCAGGTGTTGTCAATAGTGAGGCCGTCTGCACCCTTAGGGGATGAGTGATGGGGGGAAGGAAGAGAGGTAAAGGCGGAAGGGAGAAGGAGGAAGGGATCAACAAGGAGGAATGGAGGGCGTGTCGGAGGGAGAAAAGAAAAGGTAGGGAAGAGACGGAGATGAGAGAAAGGAGAGGAAGACTGAGGGGGAAGGAAGGGTAATGAAGGAAGGAGGAGAAAGAGGGTGATGTAGAAGGAGGAAGGAAGGAAGAGGGGGACGAGGAGAATGCAAGGAGGAAGGGAGGACAGGAGGAGTAATAAAAGTAGTTGGTAGGGGTGTATGTGTGTCACTAGACTGAGAACAACTACACCAGCTCCTACCACCACCTCCAGTACTACCACCACCACTACTACCATCACCACCATTACTACCACCTACTACCACCATTACTACCTCCTTCTACTACACCACCACCAGTATACCCTACTACCATACACACACCTCTGCTCCACTACCAACCCACCACTACTCCTACCACCATATACTACCACCACCACTACATACTACCACCACTACTACCACATTCCCTTTACCTCACCCTACTACCACCCCTTAGTCTACCACCACCATTCACTACCACCACCCACTACTTCACTACCACCATTACTACCACCACCACAGCCCTACCACCACTACCACCACCACTACCACACACACCTCCTGCGCTACCTACCAGTCTCCACCATCACCTCCTTCACTACCACCTTACTACCACCATTACCACTACCTACCATTACTACACACACATTACTACCACACACCAGTACTACCATTACCACCCACCACCTCCTGCACTACCTACACCACAGTCTCTACCACATCAGTACTACCACCACCACACTACCACCATGCTACCACCACCACCTTCTTCACTACCAATTACACACCCACCTACCTACAATACCCACCACCTCTACACTACCACACCACCACCATCATACCACACTACCATACCACCACCACCTCATCACTACTACACACCACCACCACCACCAGTACTACCACCACTACCACCATTACTACCACCAGTCTCCACCACCACCTCCTTCACTACTACCACCACCACCACCAGTACTACCACCACCACCATTACTACCACCACCACCTCTGCGCTACCACCACCCTCCAGTCTCCACCTCCTTCAACCACACCCACCCAGTACTACCTACTACCACCACCACCACCTCCTACTACCTATTCCTTGCGATCAGCTTTGGCAGTATAATTTGGTGAAACCCACTGGAGATGCTGGCTTGGCGTGCGTTGATTGACTCTCGTCCACCGTGAAGTTAGCTTAGTATTGTCCCTCCACGTCGCAAGTTTAGAAAGATTAGCTTTGTGGGTTAGGTTAGGTGGATTTAGATTTGGTTAGCTTAGGTTAGGTTAGGTAGGGCTAGGGAGCGATCCAAGCTGACGTAATGATAGTCAAGAACCAATTATGGGTTATGGGAAGGACCAATCAGCTCGCGTCATGCCCCCATACTCGTGGATTCCGACAAATCATTGAAGGGGCGATGGCTGACATTGCTACCAGACGATACAGTATCTATCTATCTAACTATCTATCTATCTAACTATCTAACTATCTAACTATCTAACTATTTATCTATATCTATCTATCTAACTATCTAACTATCTATCTATCTAACTATCTAACTATCTAACTATCTAACTATCTAACTATCTATCTATCTATCTAGCACGATAATCACCCCCCCCCCCGGCCCAACTGCTACAAGCTCGTGGGAATTCGGTCATCAACTGTGAGAAATTTCCCAGGTTTTTTCTACTAATAATATCACGCCTTAGACACCTCTCAGTTACTCCAAGCAGAACTCAGTCGAATGTGAATTGTCTTTTAATAATCTCTGTACGTGAAAGTTAAGGTTATTTAGTATTTAACACAAGGAAAAATAAGTCTGTCTGTATGTCATATAAGTCAAAATGAACGTGTGTTGTTAATTCTTGCAAGGATGAGTTAATTGTGTCATATTGTTAACATCGCAAGCAAGCAAGCAAGCAAGCAAGCAAGCAAGCACACACTCGTTCATACAAATACTATTATATACTGTATATCTCATTAACCTCTACAACGACCAACACATTATTATCAACACTGCTTTATTATGTGTTGATGTGGTATACCTGTAATGCCAGGTGTTGGAGCGTGTAATTATCTCCACACACACACACACACACACACACACACACACACACACACGCACACACACACACATCAAGTCTCTCGTATAACGGGATGTTCCTCCATATTGCACCTAAAGACACTATAACCCACATCATTGTGTTATGGTGTGATGGTGGTGGAGACGTGATGGTGGTGGTGCCGTGATGGTGGTGGTGCCGTGATGGTGGTGGTGCCGTGATGGTGGTGGAGACGTGATGGTGGTGGTGCCGTGATGGTGGTGGTGCCGTGATGGTGGTGGTGCCGTGATGTTGGTGAAGCCGTGATGGTGGAAGTGAATAGCGGTGGTTTGATATAGAAGCGATAGTACAGGTATAGATACAGGTACAGGTATAGGTTAATTACAGGTATAGGGAAAGGTTAGTTACAGGTATAGGTACAGGTAAAGGTTAGTTACAGGTATAGGTTAATTACAGGTATAGGTACAGGTAAAGGTTAGTTACAGGTATAGGTAGTTACAGGTATAGGTTAATTACAGGTATAGGTACAGGTAAAGGTTAGTTACAGGTATAGGTACTGGTAAAGGTTAGTTACAGGTATAGGTACAGGTAAAGGTTAGTTACAGGTATAGGTAGTTACAGGTATAGGTTAATTACAGGTATAGGTACAGGTAAAGGTTAGTTATAGGTATAGGTAGTTACAGGTATAGGTTAATTACAGGTATAAGTACAGAGTAAAGGTTAGTTACAGTGTAGAGTAATTACAGAGGTATATGATTGGGTATAGGTACAAATAAAGGTTAGTTACAGGTATAAGAAAATTACAGGTAAAAGGTTAAGTTAAATTATAGGTAATTATGGTATGGTTAATTACAGGTATGGTACAGAGTAAGAGTTAGTTATAGGTATGAGTGAGTTACAGGTATGGATTGATACAGGTAAGGTTGTTACAGGTATGAGCAATTTACAGGTATATGTAGTTACAGAGTATAGTACAGGTAAAGGTTATTACAGAGTATAGTACAGGTAAAGGTTAGTTACAGGTATAGGTAGTTTCAGGTATGAGTTAATTACAGGTATAAGTACAGAGTAAAGGTTAGAATTATAGGTATGAGGAATTCTACAGGTATGGAGTTAATTACAGAAAATGGTAAGTTAATTTAATTATAGGTAGTTACAGGTATATGTAGTACAGGTATAAATTGGTAAGTTAATTTAGGTATAGTACAGGTATAGGTTAATTACAGGTATAAAGTACAGGTAAAGGTTAGTTTTAAGGTATAAGGTACAGGTAAAAGTTAGTTACAGGTATAGGTACAGGTAAAGGTTAGTTACAGGTATGGTAGTTACAGGTATAATAATTGCAGTATATGGAAGTAAAGGTTAGTTACAGGTATAAGTACAGGTATGGAATTACAGTATAAGTACAAGTAAGTTAGTGCAGGTATAGGTACAGGTAAAGGTTAGTTACAGGTATAGGTACAGGTAAAGGTTAGTTACAGGTATAGGTAGTTACAGGTATAGGTTAATTACAGGTATAGGTACAGGTAAAGGTTAGTTACAGGTATAGGTTAATTACAGGTATAGGTACAGGTAAAGGTTAGTTACAGGTATAGGTAGTTACAGGTATATGTAGTTACAGGTATAGATACAAGTGGTGATGTAGGTACAGTAATATATTCAGGTGTAAGTACAGGTAGGCTACAATTTCCGATACAGATATTACAAAAGAATTACAATAACAAATAAACACAATTTAACAACAACAACAATATATATCACTGTGTCACATCAACTTCTAAACAACGACAACATACATACATACATACATACATACATACATACATACATACATACATACATACATACATACATGTTTACTTCTCAGGCATAATTCAGCCAAGTGGAATATTAATGCTGGATTATGGAAAGTGTTTTTGTTAAGTGGTGTTAAGTGTTAGGTTTGTGAGTTATAAAGTTATTATCTCATTGAAGTATGTGTGCTTATATCGCCCTTAATAACTCCTGCTATCTATTACGAGTTGAAGATGGAAATAAGTTAATACGAACCATGAACTATTTTTTTTTAATATGTTTTAAAAGGGAAGATCTAATTAATATTGCTCTGAGAATAGACTTGGAAGTGCTTAGAGGTAAATTATTTCATAACTCCACTTTTAATATTTATGACAAAACAAGAAACTGTTCGTGAATATTTTGAGTTATTTTAACTTATTTATGACATTTGTTTATGTTGAAATTTGAGAGGAATTAATATTGCTGTACATGTTACTTGAGGTTTTAATATAATTTGACTGAGAGAAATTCATTTTTTTTTTTTTGAGAGAGAGAGGTTAAGTTAGAAATCTATTAATACTTCACATCATCTTCACTCTGACATCTTTTCTGGTATTTGTTAACGAGAGACGTGTCCTGTTCTCTGCCTTGAGCGATATGTGACATAGATATGAAGGTGAGACAGAAAGAGAGAAAGAGAGAGAGACATGCAAGTGACATTATTGTGAGATATAAACATGAGTCATCGTTATTAAGACACGTTTGTAAATTCTTATATTCAACAAAGTATGAGGAAATTTTATTGTATGTTGAAGTTTATTTTTAATGACGATAATAAAAATGAATCCAATTATTATTATTATTATTTTGACAATGATTAAAATTAAAAACAAAATGTTTATCTCATGTTTTAAATTATCTATTGTTTATTTAAAGCAAAGTGAAAATATATATATTTCAGTTTCGGTGATATTTTCAAACTGAGAAAATCCAATAAAAATGTTTCCAGGAATTAATATTTATCGATTAGTTCCATAAATATAAGATATATATAAAAAAAAAACTTACGACGGTGAAATCTAAGTAATGTTGCGTTAGAGTGTTGATGGGGGTGATGGTGATAGGGTGGGTAGGGATGATGGTGATAATGGTGGTGGGTGGAGATGGTGGTGATAATGGTGGTGGGTGGAGATGAGGGTGATAATAGTGGTGGGTGGAGATGAGGGTGATAATGGTGGTGGGTAGTGGTTGGGTAGGGATGATGGTGATAATGGTGGTGGGTGGAGATGGTGGTGATAATGGTGGTGGGTGGAGATGAGGGTGATAATATGGTGGTGGGTGGAGATGATGGTGATAATGGTGGTGGGTGGAGATGATGGGTGATAATGGTGGTGGGTGGAGATGATGGTGATAATGGTGGTGGGTGAGAGATGATGGTGATATGATATTGTTGGGTGGGTGGAGATGATGTGTGATGATGGTGGTGGGTGGGAGATGGAGGGTGATAATGGTGGTGGGTGGAGATGATGGTGGTGATAGTGGTGGTGGAGGATCGTCAGGGGGGTACAGTATTTATCCTCAAGGCGTCGCAGCTCACCAATTCTGTCTATTATTATCATCTTCTGCATCATCCACCTTTGTCTGTCACATAACATCTTGACCTGTACTCCTGCCTCTCTCTCTCTCCTCTCTCTCTCTCTCTCTCTCTCTCTCTCTCTCTCTCTCTCTCTCTCTCTCTCTCTCTCTCTCTCCCTCTCTCTCTCAGAAATTCCTTTTATCTTTTAAAGTAAGAACAAATTTGTCTGATTCACTTCTATTAATATCTAAGTAATACTACAACCAACACATGCAAATTAGTGTACCTGTAATTTAGATCTAATTATTTACCTGTAATATTTCTGAATCATGTTGACGGTGTATTTCCCCCTCTTATCCTTTCCTTCCCTCACCCTGCTCTCTTCCTTCCCTCACCTACTTCTACCAACACCTCACCACCACAACAACCACCACCACCTTCACCACAGGGTCAGTTAACAGTACACGATAACCACAACACAGGAGAGATAACTTCTCTTCGCGATGATCCCCGCCGCCCTCCCTCAGCCCCCCTGGCGCGTTATCATTCTACTGAAGGAGGCGCTGTAGATACACTCTCACGTTCTGTTTCTTTCTCCCTACCTCCTCCTCTTCCTCCTCCTCTTGCCCCTCGTCGTGCTTGGGTTACTTAACATTACATCACCCGCGCCGCCACCATCATAAGCTGCAAGGTGTTCTACTGAAGGGGGCGCTGTAGGGGAGGGGGTAATGGTGACAGATGGCTCTCTCTCTCTCTCTCTCTCTCTGGTTACTATTCCTGTACCATACCTGAATTTTTACCTGTGTATGAACCGTAATCTATACCTGTACAGTACATGTACGTACACCTGTAGTGTAATGAGTAATATAACCTCTACATTTACCTATATACCATACTTGAACACCTGAACACCACATTTGAACACTTGGACACTGTACCATAAATGAACTTGAACACTTGAACCGTATATAGTTATGAACACTTGAAAACTATACCTGAACAAATTTAAACTCCTAAACACCATATGTGAACAAATTTGAACACTTGAACACCACATACGAGCAAGCAAGGATGAACACTATATGAACAAACTTGAACACCTGTATACCAAACCTAATCAAACATAAACAACATAATTGAACAAACTTAAAAAAAAAATATATGAACACAATTTTAAACCCTCTCCTCCCATCAAGAACACACATTGGAAGCTAAATGAACACTGATGAGATAATGAACACCACCTCTATGAAAACACAATTACTATGCGAGAAAGAATTTCAACACTGCGTTCGTGGATTCACCTGGATACTAATGGATTTATATAACTCAATATTTACTCGCGGGGTAAAAACAAAAAATAATTCTTTCATTTCGTTGTAAAAAAAACAAAACAACAAAAACACATCGGGTAGGATTTTTTTGGTTAATTATTCGTTTGTTTTGGTTTTTGTATGGTAGAAGAGGGGAAGATCTCCACATAAGCCAGCCCATGCTAATGACATAACCAAATCAATGTTATGGGCAGGTATAGCCTCCATTTTCACCCTGGCAGCCCTAAAGGGGAGTATCCACTGCTGATTTTGAGAACAAGTTTAGTTTTTTTTTTCTCTAGAACGCGGAATGATACACAGAGAGACGGATTGATCGTTCTTGCACATGACGTCAGCACCTAGTGACTCACCTTCCAGCTGAGTAGGTGTACAGAGAGGTGTTTCCTACACGAGTATCCAGAGAGTTGTGTCCTAGCACCGTGTCTGGCCTGGCTTATATAGTCTCTGTCTCTCCTCTGCCGCCTACTGCTGCTACGTCACACACACACACACACACACACACACACACACACACACACACACACAAACGTATATACTTTCTGATATTCACTCACACCTAAACATGTACCAAAAAACTACCTGGTTATGTATACATAGATAAGAAAACATACATACATACATACATACATACATACATACATACATATCCACAAGCGTGTCTCTATCTTCTGTCTTCTCCTCCCCCCCCCCCCCCCCCCCCCCCCCCCCCCCCCCCCCCCCCCCCCCCCCCCCCCTCCTCTCTCTCTCTTCTCTCTCTCTTCTCTCTCTCTCTCTCTCTCTCTCTCTCACTCTCTCTCTCTCTCTCTCTCTCTCTAATAGAAGTGTCTGTGTGTCGTGTAAGTGTCTCTTGTGCTGTGTCCATTATACGTGTTTCTGGAGCGTTAACTTAGAGCCTCAGTTCCCCCCACCCCTTCACGCAGATCTCAAACATACCAACACACCCAGTAACACATCTTTTCTCTCTACCACATCCCTATAGCTTAGCACACTCCAATAACACCTATTTTCTTTACCACATCCCTACAGCTCTAACACATTCCAGTAACACATCTTTTCTCTACCACATCCCTACAGCTCTAACACATTCCAGTAACACACCTTTTCTCTACCACATCCCTACAGCTCTGTAACACACTTCAGTAACACACACTTATACAATCCTCGGGTTAACCTACGAATTTGTAAGTATTTAGATAAGGTGAAATTCCCTTCAGTGTCATCCAAAGGTGTATATATACATACCTGAGTTAATGTAATCCTAGGAACTAATTAATTTTTTTACCTGTAGGAATATAAGTCACTGCCCCTCCTTCTCCCCTTACCCCCCTCTCCCTCTCCTCCTCCCTCTACCTAACGCTTCAAGATATGAGAGACTCTGAGTGTAAGTTTGTCTCTCTGTATAATAATAACCTGTGTGTAATATCTCACCGTAAGAACTTCCATGAGATGCCATGTTGAGTTTAGATACGGGAGACTTGGAGGTGGTAAATGTTTATGATTTATCTGAATTGGGATGATAATGTGTATGATTCTCTTTGGTATGGAGTGTGTATAATCATCTCAGGTTATTGTATAGATTAAAGGTGGGTTTTTGTTGGTATTTTATCTACATGTTACTGTCCACACATACACACACACACACATGGCGTAGTTTGGCCACCACGTTCGTATTTGTATTATCATCTTAACTTAATTATATTTTATAAAGTCACTTCTGAGTTGTTGATTGAATTTTTTATATATTATATTTTGTTCTATACGACAGTAGGTGACATCAATTCTTTCCTGGTGCGTGATATCACCGTGACATCCTCTACTGATGACCATGTTGGCGACGAGGAGGGGAAGGGAGAGTTGGAAGATGGGGAGGAGGAACGGGTGGAAAGAAGGAATAGGGGATAAGGAGAGAGAAAAGAGAGAGGTGATGGAAAGCAGGAAGGGATGGAAAGAGGGAAAAAGAGAGAGGAGGTGGGGAGAAGGAAGGGGTGGGAAGGACACATCTTTCTTTGTCACCTAACCCTAACACCTGACCCTAACTCCTAACCCTCACCTAACCCTAACACCTAACTCTCACACCTAACCCTAACACCTGACTCTCACACCTAACATTCACCTGACCCTAACACCTGACTCTCACACCTAACCCTAACACCTGACTCTCACACCTAACCCTAACACCTGACTCTCACACCTAACATTCACCTAACCCTAACACCTAACTCTCACACCACCCTAACACCTGACTCTCACACCTAACATTCACCGACCCTAACACCTGACCCTCACACCTAACCCTAACACCTGACTCTCACACCTAACCCTAACACCTGACTCTCACACCTACACATTCACCTGACCCTAACACCTGACTCTCACACCTAACCCTAACACCTGACTCTCACACCTAACCCTAACACCTGACTCTCACACCTAATATTCACCTGACCCCTAACACCTGACTCTCACACCTAACCCTAACACCTAACTCTCACACCTAACCCTAACACCTGACTCTCACACCTAACATTCACCTGACCCCAACACCTGACTCTCACACCTAACACCTGACCCTAACACCTGACTCTCACACCTAACCCTAACACCTGACTCTCACACCTAACCCTAACACCTGACTCTCACACCTAACATTCACCCTGACCCTAACACCTGACTCTCACACCTAACCCCTAACACCTGACTCTCACACCTAACCCTCACACCTGACTCTCACACCTAACCCTCACCTAACTCTCACACCTAACCCTAACACCTAACTCTCACACCTAACCCTAACACCTGACTCTCACACCTAACCCTCACCTGACCCACACCTGACCCTAACACCTGACTCACACCCAACCCAACACCTGACTCTCACACCTAACCCAACACCTAACTCTCACACCTAACCCTACCTAACTCTCACACCTAACCCTAACACCTGACTCTCACACCTAACCCTCACCTGACCCTAACACCTAACTCTCACACCTAACTCTCACACCTAACTCTCACACCTAACCCTCACACCTAACCCTCACACCTAACCCTACACCTAACTCTCACACCTAACCCTAACACCTAACTCTCACACCTAACCCTAACACCTAACTCTCACACCTAACCCTAACACCTGACTCTCACACCTAACCCTCACACCTGACCCACACCTGACCCTAACACCTGACTCTCACACCTAACCTCACCTGACCCTAACACCCAACTCTCACACCTAACTCACACCTACCTCACACCTAACCCTAACACCTGACTCTCACACCTAACCCTAACACCTAACTCTCACACCTAACCCTAACACCTGACTCTCACACCTAACCCTCACCTGACCCACACCTAACCCTAACACCTGACTCACACGTAACCTCACCTGACCCACACCTGACCCTCACCTGAGAGAGCAACACATACACAAACTGTACTGCCTCCGTAATGCTCCTGTGCCTCAGTATGTAGGCCAGTAGTGGGGGCTCAGTCACAGAGGAGGTCAGTAGCTACAGAGGAGGGCCGTCAGCTGCAGAGGAGGTCAGTGCTACAGAGGGAGGTCAGTAGCTACAGAGGAGGTCAGTAGCTACAGAGAGGTCAGTAGCTACAGAGGAGGTCAGTAGCTACAGAGGGAGGAGTAGCTACAGAGGAGGTCAGTAGCTACAGAGGGAGGTCAGTAGCTACAGAGGAGGTCAGTAGCTACAGAGGAGGTCAGTAGCTACAGAGGAGTCAGTAGCTACAGAGGAGGTCAGTAGCTACAGAGGAGGCAGTAGCTACAGAGTCAGTAGCTACAGAGGAGGTCAGTAGCTACAGAGGGAGGGGTCGCAGCTACAGAGGAGGTCAGTAGCTACAGAGGAGGCCAGTAGGCAGAGGAGGCCAGTAGCTACAGAGAGGTCAGTAGCTACAGAGGAGGTCAGTAGCTACAGAGGAGGTCAGTAGCTAGCAGAGGAGGTCAGTAGCTACAGAGGAGGTCAGTAGCTACAGAGGAGGTGTTGGGGTAGCTACAGAGAGGGGTCAGCTACAGAGGGAGCTCAGTAGCTACAGAGGAGGTCAGTAGCTAAGCAGAGGAGAGGTCAGTAGCTACAGAGGGAGTCAGTAGCTACAGAGGAGGTCAGTAGCTACAGAGAGGTCAGTAGCTACACAGAGGAGGTCAGTAGCTACAGAGGGGGAGCTGCAGCTAAGCAGAGGAGGTCAGTAGCTACAGAGAGGAGGCCAGTAGCTACAGAGGGAGTCAGTAGCTACAGAGGTCAGTAGCTACAGAGGAGGTCAGTAGCTACAGAGGAGGCCAGTAGCTGCAGAGGAGAGGTCAGTAGCTACAGAGGGAGGCCAGTAGCTACAGAGGAGGTCAGTAGCTGAGGGAGCTAGTAGCTCAGAGGAGGTCAGTAGCTACAGAGGGAAGTCAGTAGCTACAGAGGGAGCCGCAGGCTGCAGAGGGAGTCAGTAGCTACAGAGGAGGTCAGTAGCTACAGAGAGGTCAGTAGCTACAGAGGAGGTCAGTAGCTACAGAGGAGGTCAGTAGCTACAGAGGAGCCAGAAGCAGGAGGCTGCAAGCAGAGGAGGTCAGTAGCTACAGAGGAGGTCAGTAGCAGAGGGAGTCAGTAGGCAGAGGAGGTCAGTAGCTACAGAGGGAGCTCAGTAGCAGCAGAGGAGGCTAGTAGCTACAGAGGGAGGCCAGTAGCGCGAGGGAGTCAGTAGCTAGAGGGAGGTCAGTAGCTACAGAGGAGGCTGAGGTAGCTACAGAGGAGGTCAGTAGCTACAGAGGAGTCAGTATAAGAAAGAGGGGAGCCGAGTAGCACAGAGGCTGCAGTTAAGCAGAGGAGACTGAGGCAGCTACAGAGGGAGTCAGTAGCTACAGAGGAGGTCAGTAGCTACAGAGGGAGTCAGTAGCTACAGAGGGAGTCAGTAGCTACAGAGGGAGTCAGTAGCTAGAGGGAGTCAGTAGCTACAGAGGTCAGTAGTTGCTAGAGGTCAGTAGCTAGAGATCAGTAGCTAGAGGTTAAAAGCTACAGAGGTCAGTAGCTACAGAGGTCAGTAGCTACAGAGGTCAGTAGCTACAGAGGTCAAGAAGACAGAGGTCAGTAGCTACAGAGGTCAGTAGCTACAGAGGGAGTCAGTAGCTACAGATGGTTACCACACGAGACAACGAGACACTAATAACGGCGGTAGACTGGAGACGGAAGAGACGCTGTAATTATGTTGTCTTAGTTATACAGACATGAGACGCATTTTCAGTTCAAGTAATTTATGTATGAATGTATGCATGTACGTATGTATGTATGTATGAACAGTACGTCAAACACGCTCACCAGTCAACATCTGTTCATCCCATCTGTCACTAACTGGTTCAGACAGTTAGATGGACTGCGGCAGATGGAAGGCTTGGCTTAAGAGGACCCTGTCAAAAACATGTCACCACAACATTACCTTAACTGGAACAGCAGGTTGTCAGTTTAGCCGTCAGTCAGTCAGTCAGTCAGTCAGTCATTCCAACTCACTGACTGGCGCTAACAGGTGGATGGCTGGCACACGAGACCTCAATGTTATGTTTACGAGCAGCCAACGCACGAACGCAGAGGGTAAGGAGGAAGAGATGAAGGAGGGGAAAGAGGAAGAGGTAGAATGGTGTTAGAGAGAGATGGAAGAGGAGGAAGGAGAGGATAGGTAGGGAGGAGAGAAGGGGGCTGGAAAGGGCAAGAGATGTAATTTAGAGACGAGTATAGAGATAAAAAAAAGACCAGGAGAGAACACAGAATAAAAGAAAAACAGAAGAGAAAACAAACTAACTTTACGATCGAGGAATTAAAAAAAAGATCAAGATAACCCGATAGAAAGGAGACACAGATAATAAAACTAAGAAACACGAGATATAATATATAAATAGAGTAACAGTCACACACGAATGAGGGAAATACACGAAGACGATGAAGAAAGGGAAGAAATAATGAGCGGACGAGAGGCAACGATCCAAAGAAAATGAAGACTCAAAGAAAATGAAGTTCTCTATGAGTAACTCAACTAAAACCCGGAAAATGACTCGGTTTTAATACTATATTATCTACAAACGCTTTTTTTTTCGTATAAGTTATCTTCTTTCGTGTTGTTTAATATTGTTTTATTTTTTTTATCCATGCCTGTCTGTCTGTATGTAATGTACAGTAGTTTGAGATAAAGTTATCTTAAAATGAAGTTATATCAGGTTTGGGTTCAAGTACTTAGGTTAGGGTAAAGTTATTTTAGGTTTGGGTAAAGTTATAAGGTTAAAATTATCTAAGAGTTGAAATTCTTCGTTCGTCGCCTCGAAACCCAAGCCGAAGCCGATGTCCCAAACGAACATCCCAGACACTTTGTT
>NW_024716085.1:0-42500 GCF_018991925.1 Homarus americanus | reverse complement strand
GTGGTGGCGGTATTGATGTGCATGACTACGTTTTGGTGTGGTTGATGGTGACCTTTTCTCCGTAGTCCATGCCTGTAGCCTGTCCAGGGTGCCTTGTAGCGATGAGCAGTCTGGTGCGGTGTTGTCCACTGAAACCCCACAGTGCAGTCTCCACGTACTTCCACCTGTGAGGAGCGTCCGATAGAGCGTCGTTGATCAGGATGAGGAAGCACAGTGGTCCCATCTGGTCCCCTGGGGAACACCGCAGGTGAGGTGTTGGGATGTGGAGACCAAGCCCTGATACTCACTGCCTGGCGACGTCCACTCAAGAAATCAGTGAGCCATGAGACCAGGTTGTGTGTGTGTGTGTGTTCTGTGTGTGTGTGTATGTGTGTGTTAAGGACTCCTGTGTGAGGTGCCCTTAGTTCGTCCTTCTCGTATTATAACAAGAAATATCGATCCTTCACACCCTCCTTACTCCTTTCTCCTCTTTCATTTCTCATCATTTCCCTCTCCCTTACTACCTTCCTCTCACCCCTCACCCTCTTCTCTCACTCCTTCTCTCCTCTCCCTCACCTCTTTTCCCCTCCCAATCCCCCTCACCCCACCCCCCCTCCCTCACCCCCTCACCCCCACCCCCTCACCCCTCACCCCCTCACCCCTTCACCCTCACCCCCTTCACCCCTTCATCCCCAATACTCCAGACTAGTTTGAAGCTTGTGAAGACCCTTTTATCTAACCAGTGGGAGGTGGGGGAGGGGTGGTGGGGGGCTGAGTCTTAACAGGGATAAACCAGGAGTTGGAATTATGATAACGATAAAGAAACTGTTAACAGGAAACCCGATACAATAACGTTACTGACATTCAATCATTCAAGTAATATCTGGTCTAGAAGGTCGTCCTTGAGGTTGAGAGAGGAGCTGACTCTCCACTGATTCAATTTAAGGTCGTCTGCCTCACTTAACACTCTCGGGGAGAGGGTGAGTAGTGGGCATAGGACATTTGGAGAGGGTAACGAGTGGGTATAGAACATTTTGATGCTCTGTGTCAAGTCAGATTTCAATATTTCACCCCACACTCTTCCTGACCTGACTAATGGATGAATTTTACACGTGAGGGATATTTTTATTAATTTAGTCTTATATCTCTTCTTGGGGTCAATACTCGATAAGGTTCTGTTTGTATTTTGGTAGGTTAGGTTAGGTTAGGTTAGGTTATGTTAGGTTAGGTTAGGTTAGGTTAGGTTAGGTTAGGTTAGATTATTTTAGGTTTGGTAAATACTTGAAATGGGTATATACAGTGTGTGTGTGTGAGTGTGAGAGTGTGTGTGTGTAATAATAATAATAATAATAATTATTGACGGTTTATTGAAAAAGTTCTGCAGCCCGAAGGCTGAAAATATACATTGGACATAAATGACTTATTACATACATTGGTGGTTTAGCAAAGCCTTCATTAGAGAAAGGTAAAGGAACATACAGTGAACATACAGATTATTGTAGGTGTTGAACAGCAAACTCGTAGTGTAGTAACTCCCTCCCAGATGGTGTTAGGAGGGACCTCACGTGGTAGTAGTTCCTCACAGATGGTGTTATGCGGGGCCTCACGTGGTGTAGTAATTCCTCACAGATGGTGTTAGGAGGACCTCACGTGGTGTAGTAATTCCCTCACAGATGGTGTTATGCGGCCTCACGTGGTGTAGTAATTCCTCACAGATGGTGTTATGCGGGGCCTCACGTGTAGTAATCCTCACAGATGGTGTTATGCGGGGCCTCACGTGGTAGTAATTCCCTCACAGATGGTGTTTAGAGGCCTCACGTGGTGTAGTAATTCCTCACAGATGGTGTTATGAGGGCCCACACACACACACACACACACACACACACGCACACACACACACACACACACTAGGTCGAACTTTTAAGCTAATTAGGACCACCATTCATAACAGCTACTTCTCTCTCTCTCTCTCTCTCTCTACTAAATAGATTCTAACAAGGTCTTTCACACACTGTTGATTACTTTTGTTAAGAGATATCAACTTTTATTTTTCTATTGTTTATATTTTTTTTTACTAGACTGGAAGTTGTAGTTGAGTTGAAAGATAAAAAAACGAGTTTATTATTTGTTTTTTGATGGATAGATGGAACAGGTGGGGGTGGGAGGTAAGGTGTTATTGAATGGGGTGTTTAATGGGTAGGGGTTGATTAATCGTATAGGGGGAGACAGAGAGACAGGCAGAGAGACAGAGACAAAGAGACAGGGAAAACAAGAGAGACAGACGGACACAGAAACAAGCAGACAGACAGGTAGACAGACACACAGAAACAGACAGACAGACAGACAGACACAGAAACAGACAGACAGGTAGACAGACACACAGAACAGACAGACACAGAGTATCGGGTCAAAGTACATTTACCCAACACCTGTAGTAATAGAGTCAAAGCTTTTATGAACATTATGAATTAATAATTTTCAACCAAACAAAAACAACTCGCACCTGAAAATTACCTGCATGTTGATATACAGATTTACCTGGTGAGTTAATTAGTGGAACAGTACGGGTACAAGTACAGGTATGCGGATACAGGTACATTAAAAGTATAGGTGGTAATTACAGGTAGTGAAGACGTACAGTGGGGAGTACAGGTAAAAAGGTTTGGTTTGGTTAGGTTAGGTTAGGTTAGGTACAGACCATCGGAATATGCAAAGCCTCACAAACACACACACACCCACACACACACACATACGAGTACAAAAAATTACATACAATTACAAACACAAATAGAAACATACAGACTACACACAAACACACACAAACACACACACAAACACTTTAATTCCCTCGCGAGTCTAGCATCCACACACAATACCTTCAACAACACAGGTACACTCCATGCATTACTAAACCTTGTCAGAGAGGTAAAGTAATCAAATTGGGCCGTTTCATGACTATCTCTAACAGGTCAGCAGGTAAATAGGTCAGCAGGTAAACTAGTGAGCAGGTAAATAGGTCAGAAGGTACACAGGTCAGCAGGTACACAGGTCAGAAGGTACACAGGTCAGCAGGTACACAGGTCAGCAGGTACACAGGTCAACAGGTACACAGGTCAGCAGGTACACAGGTCAGAAGGTACACAGGTCAGAAGGTACACAGGTCAGCAGGTACACAGGTCAGCAGGCACAGGTCAGAAGGCACAGGTCAGAAGGTACACAGGTCAGCAGGTACACAGGTCAGAAGGTACACAGGTCAACAGGTACACAGGTCAGCAGGTACACAGGTCAACAGGTACACAGGTCAGAAGGTACACAGGTCAGAAGGACACAGGTCAGAAGGTACACAGGTCAGAAGGTACACAGGTCAGCAGGTACACAGGTCAACAGGTACACAGGTCAGAAGGTACACAGGTCAGAAGGTACACAGGTCAACAGGTACACATCAGCAGGTACACAGGTCAGAAGGTACACAGGTCAGAAGGTACACAGGTCAGCAGGTACACAGGTCAGCAGGTACACAGGTCAGAAGGTACACAGGTCAGCAGGTACACAGGTCAGAAGGTACACAGGTCAGAAGGTACACAGGTCAGAAGGTACAGGTCAGCAGGTACACAGGTCCGCAGGTACACAGGTCAGCAGGTACACAGGTCAGAAGGTACACAGGTCGCAGGTACACAGGTCAGAAGGTACACAGGTCAGCAGGTACACAGGTCAACAGGTACACAGGTCAGCAGGTACACAGGTCAGAAGGTACACAGGTCAGCAGGTACACAGGTCAGAAGGTACACAGGTCAGAAGGTACACAGGTCAGAAGGTACACAGGTCAGAAGGTACACAGGTCAGAAGGTACACAGGTCAGCAGGTACACAGGTCAGAAGGTACACAGGTCACAGGTACACAGGTCAGAAGGTACACAGGTCAACAGGTACACAGGTCAGCAGGTACACAGGTCAACAGGTACACAGGTCAGAAGGTACACAGGTCAGCAGGTACACAGGTCCCAGGTACACAGGTCAGCAGGTACACAGGTCAGAAGGTACACAGGTCAGCAGGTACACAGGTCAGAAGGTACACAGGTCAGCAGGTACACAGGTCAACAGGACACAGGTCAGAAGGTACACAGGTCAGCAGGTACACAGGTCAGAAGGTACACAGGCAGAAGGTACACAGGTCAGCAGGTACACAGGTCAGAAGGTACACAGGTCAGCAGGTACACAGGTCAGAAGGTACACAGGTCAGCAGGTACACAGGTCAGAAGGTACACAGGTCAGCAGGTACACAGGTCAACAGGTACACAGGTCAGAAGGTACACAGGTCAGCAGGTACACAGGTCAGAAGGCACAGGTCAGCAGGTACACAGGTCAGCAGGTACACAGGTCAGAAGGTACACAGGTCAGCAGGTACACAGGTCAGAAGGTACACAGGTCAGCAGGTACACAGGTCAGAAGGTACACAGGTCCGCAGGTACACAGGTCAGCAGGTACACAGGTCAGAAGGTACACAGGTCAGCAGGTACACAGGTCAGAAGGTACACAGGTCAGCAGGTACACAGGTCAGAAGGTACACAGGTCAGCAGATACACAGGTCAGCAGGTACACAGGTCAGAAGGTACACAGGTCAGCAGGTACACAGGTCCGCAGGTACAGGTCCGCAGGTACACAGGTCCGCAGGTACACAGGTCAGCAGATACACAGGTCAGCAGGTACACAGTCAGCAGGTACACAGGTCAGCAGGTACACAGGTCAGCAGGTACACAGGTCCGCAGGTAAACATCATATACCACTAGCATTCAATGTTATCAAATCCAAGTGCCAATGACCTCTCGATTCACCTATGTCATCAACATATCGCTACTGTGGTGAAGAATTCGATGTGAAAAATACGATAAATGTGGTGCTATTGATACAGGGACAAATACAGGTGAGAAAAATACAGGTATAATAACAAATAATATTACAGGTGTGTACAGGTATAAACAGGTACAGGTAGGGATACAGGTACAGGTAGGGATACAGGTATTGGTAGGGATACAGGTATAGTTAATTTATCCTCTATTGGTTAAATAATTTATTTTTATTTTTAGACGGGGAAAAAATCCATCGTAGAGTTGAAAAGTGGAACAGTTTAAAAGCGGAACAATTTAAAAGTGGAACAGTTGAAAAGTGGTACATTTGGACAAATTGGAAATCGATGCCAGACTTCCTTTTGTGTTCTGGGGACTACGATGGCAGTAAACCAAAGACTGTTCCAATTAAAGTTACGAGAAGACCATTTCTTAAGATAACCACCACCACTACCACCACTATTACCACCACTATTACCAGTCACTCAATAAAAGTCACTAAAATCAGCTACAGTCACTCATAGACAACCTCCATCACTACCAGTCACTCAATAACAGTCACTAAAATCAGCTACAGTCACTCACAAACAACCACCACCACCACCACCAACAACAATTCACTCAACAACCACCACCAACAACAACAATTCACTCAACTACAACCATCAACAACTTAAGACTTAAACCAACAGCGCGTGAGGGTCCAAAAGGAGGGGGTAGACAGATCTATATGGTGGAAACTGGTTTTTATATGTATGGTGGAAACTCGTGAGATTTATACCAACGTGTAAATCAACGCCGCGTTAATCCCAGGCTCACAATACCACACCACAACAACGCCAGAGTTACGTAAAGGCGGACGCTACACCAAGAGGCATACTAGTGAACACAACACCGATATCACCCCTACCATCATTCTCTTCAACACAATTTACTCTTGAAAATAGAAACACCACAAATATTTCTCTACCGTAATTTTTTTTTATTTATATACACAAGAAGGAAAAAAAGACTTAAGAGTGAGAGGTATTTCGTGTGTTGTATAAGACTAGATGAAAGAGGTCTAGCTGTAAGAGGAAGTTACATCCTAAAGGGTTTTTGAAGAGAGGGAGGGGGTGGGGGGAGGGAGAAGGGAAGGTGGAAGAGGTAGAGGAGGAGTAAAGGCTATAAAGAACGGGAGAAGGGGTAGATAGATGGGTGAAGGAGATAAAGGAAGGATGGTGGGGGAGTAGAAGAAGGAGAAAGAGAGGGAGAGAATAATGTTGTGTGGAACTAAGAGATAGTATAATATTCTCTCTCTCTCTCTCTCTCTCTCTCTCTCTCTCTCTCTCTGGGTACATTAACTAACCCACCTCCCTTAGCTTCCTCTTCCCCCTCCTCACCTACCCTCCTACTCTCCCTCCTCCCCACCCACCCTCCTCCTCTCTACGCCTCAGTCCCCACCTGGCACACTGCCAAATAGTGCCTCCCACACCATCACGCGTTGACCCCCAGAGTTGCCTCGCCTCCTGTGGCACCCGATCCTTGGTAGTGGGGTTAGGTTAGGTTACGTTACGTTACGTTGCGTTACGTTATATTTCGTTACGTTACGTTAAGTTAGGTTAAAGTTAGGGTTGGTTAAGGCCTAGTTACATGGATTAGGTTAAGTTAGGTGTGAGTTTGAATAAGTTAAGTTAGGTCAAGTCAGGTGGATTAAGTTAGACTATAACACACCTTTGGCGAATCAATAAGTTACAGTTTGCGAATGGAATGTATAAAACAAACACACAGGAAACGAGAGAGAGACAGATCCCTCCCCGACACATACATACATACATACCCACATACATACATACATACATACATACCCACATACATACATACATACATACCCACATACATACATACACACATACATACATACATACATACATACATACATACCCACATACATACACACATACATACATACATACCCACATACATACATACATACATACCCACATACATACATACATACCCACATACATACACACATACATACATACCCACATACATACACATACATACATGCAGCCACACATACATACATGCAGCCACACATACACACACACCATAAAACTACACATTACAAAACTCCCGACAACATTGCACACGAGTTTCCAATACTTCACAGCGCTGGACCAGATGAAAAAAAAATATCAAAATAGCTTATTGTTGAATGGCGGTGTCCAATACACGCTTGCCTGGGTATATCCGATTGACGTAGGCATATATGGACGTATCTGATTGGTGCAGAGGCCCAGCACTAGCATGTATAAGTGTCTGATTGGTGGAGAGGGCTAGTATACACATGAATGAGAGGCTCTGATTGGTGGAGAGTCCCAGTAAACAAACGTATTAGGTCCCTGATTGGTGGACAGTCCCAGTAAACACACGTATAAGGTCCTGGTGGAGACCCAGTAAACACACGTATAGAGTCCTGATTGGTGGAGAGTCCCAGTAAACAAACGTATTAGGTCCTGATTGGTGGAGAGTCCCAGTAAACACACGAATAGAGTCCTGATTGGTGGACAGTCCCAGTAAACACACGTATAAGGTCCTGATTGGTGGAGAGTCCCAGTAAACACACGTATAAGGTCCTGATTGGTGGACAGTCCCAGTAAACACACGTATAAGGTCCTGATTGGTGGAGAGTCCAGTAAACACGAATAGAGTCCCTGATTGGTGGAGGTCAGTAAGTTAGAAGCCATTATACGGTTAAAGACATCTCAATAATCCCAGCGATAAAGAGATTACACACACACACACACACACGCACACACACACACACACACGCATACACACACACACACACACACACACACGCAACACACACCACACACACACACACACACACACACTAAGAGAGAATATGTTCCTTTCATTATCTAGACTGAGAGAAATTTTAACCCGACCCTTTGAGAATCTGACCAGAGTGTGGGAGGCGGGCCAGGGTGGGGGAGGCGGGCCAGAGTGGGGAGGCGGGCCAGAGGTGGGGAGGCGGGCAGAGTGTGGGAGGCGGGCCAGGGGTGGGGAGGCGGGCCAGAATGAGAGAGGGGTGGGCCATGATAAGGGAGATGGGCCACATTACCTCTTAGTGATTATTCTTGTGTTGATTTTATTAGTGATGGTGGTAGTGGTGGTAGTGGTGGTAGTGATGGTGGTGGTAGTGATGGTGGTGGTGTGGTGGTGGTGGTGGTAGTGATGGTGGTGGTGATGGTAGTGGTGGTGGTGGGTAGTGATGGTGGTGGTGAGTGGTGGTGGTGGTAGTGATGGTGGTGGTAGTGATGGTGGTGGTGGTGGTGGTGGTGGTGGTGGTGATGGTGGTGGTGGTGGTGGTGGTGGTGGTGGTAGTGATGGTGGTGGTAGTGGTGGTGGTGGTAGTGATGGTGGGTGGTAGTGATGGTGGTGGTGGTGGTGGTGGTGGTGAGTGATGGTGGTGGTAGTGGTGGTGGTGGTGGTGGTGATGGTGTTGGTGTTGTTAATGATGGTGGTGGTGGTGTGTGATGGTGGTAGTGGTGGTGAGTGATGGTGGTGGTGGTGGTGTTAATGATGGTGGGTGTGGTGGTGGTGGTGTTGGTGGTAGTGGTGGTAGTGGTGTGGTGTTGGTGGTGGTGTTAATGATAGTGGTGGTGGTGGTGGTGTTGGTGGTAGTGATGGTGTTGGTGTTAGTGATAGTGTGGTGGTGGTGGTGGTGTTGGTGGTAGTGATGGTGTTGGTGTTAATGATATGGTGGTGGTGGTGGTGGTGTTGGTAGTAGTGATGGTGTTGGTGTTAATGATAGTGGTGGTGGTGGTGTTAGTGGTGGTGGTGTTAGTGATGGTGGTGGTGGTGTTAGTGTTAGTGATAGTGGTGGTGGTTGGTGGTGTTAGTGTAGTGATGAGTGATGGTGGTGGTGGTGTTAGTGGTGGTGTGGTGGTGGTGTTAGTGGTGGTGGTGGTGGTGGTGGTAGTGGTGGTGGTGTGAGTGTTAGTGATAGTGGTGGTGGTAATAGTAGTTTTATTATTATTGTTGTTGTTATCTAATAATAGTAGTAGTAATTGTTATAGTAATAGTAATAGGAGTAATAGTGGTCGTAGTAGTAATAGCACCAATAGCATTAACAATACCTTAATACTCAATAATGCTCTTAACTGCACTACACGTTTCAATTACATCTTAACTTGAAGAGATTCGGAGGTTCGGGTAAAATACGTCTACCTATTATCCGAAGACCGGTTAGCGCGTCAAAATCGGCCTATACCGCTTGTCCGGACACATGGGGATTTTAAGCCTTATGGGGAGTGTGTGTTAGGGTTTATTTAGCGAGGTAATGAACGGGGGTGTTAAATGTCTCTTTGGTTCTCAGAAGGGTAGATATATGAGAGGCGTAGTGGAGGTTGTGTTCTCTCTCTCTCTCTCTCTCTCTCTCTCTCTCTCTCTCTCTGTTAATATTGTGTTATTTCTCTCTTTTCTTTGTCACACACACACACACACAAGGAAGAGACTAACAATGGAAGCACAAAAGCAGCGAGAGAAAAGACGATACAATATGCCTTGTTCAGGTAAAATATACAGGTGTAGGTGCAGGTACAGGTAAATTATACAGGTGTAGGTACAGGTACAGGTAAATTATACAGGTGTAGGTGTGTGTACAGTCGGGCACAAAAGTTATCAGACACCGACCTGAAAGTATTTAGACATTGAATCTTTGAGTGTGTGTGTGTGTGTGTGTGTGTGTGTGTGTGTGTGTGTGTGTGTGTGTGTGTGTGTGTGTGTGTGTGTGTGTGTGTGCGTGTGTGTGTGTGTGAGATATAACACTATTTTAAGCGTCAGTAACTTAAGGAATGACTTGTAGCTCGTCACTGGAAAGACTCGTTCCCTTACTGATGGTCGCCGGGTCAGACTAGTAACGAAAGGCAATACTAATTCCTTTTATTATTTATTATTAACAAAACACAGATACAGCAACACCGCCACAGGTATAGTTATAGAAATACAAAAACAAGACCAGGTAAATTATAATCACAAGTACTAATTAAATATGAATGAATTATGTATAAATTTATCATCACTACCTCTGCCTCATGACAGGTGAAACAGGTGTGGATATCAACATTAATTAAGAATCATTATACAGTATACATAGAGGTTAATTTAGCTGGTATTATAGTAGGATTTTCTGAAATTAATTCAATGGGTTTTAAAAGTCCTGGTGATAAGAACAATTATGGTCAGGTTAACGGAAGTTCGGTCTGTTTAACGGAAGTATGGTCAGGTTAATGGAAGTATGGTCAGGTTAACGGAAGTATGGTCAGGTTAACGGAAGTATGGTCAGGTTAACGGAAGTATGGTCAGGTTAATGGAAGTATGGTCAGGTTAACGGAAGTATGGTCAGGTTAATGGAGTATGGTCTAAGGTTAATGGAAATCGGTCAGGTTAAACGGAAGTAAGTCAGGTTAACAGGTATGGTCAGGTTAACTTAGGAAATATGGTCAAGGTTAACGGAAGTATAAATTAAGTTAACGATGGTCAGGTTAACGGAGAGTATGAATTCAGATTAATGGAGAGTATGGTCGGGTAACGGTATGGTCAGGTTAACGGAAGTATAGTCAGGTTAATGGAAGTATGGTCAGGTTATGGAAGTTCGGTCTGTTTAACGGAAGTATGGTCAGGTTAATGGAAGTATGGTCAGGTTAATGGAAGTATGGTTAGGTTAATGGAAGTATGGTCAGGTTAATGGAAGTATGGTCAGGTTAACGGAAGTATGGTCAGGCTAACGGAAATACGAACAAATTTTAACGGAAATAGGAACAGATTAACAGAGTAACGGAAATACGGATGGACACATGTTCCTCCCACTTCAGAAAAGAATAAAACTATGATAATTGTTAAACAAATAAACATTAAAACAGACATAAATTTAACATAGCACAAATTTACCCACAGAATAAATTAGGTTTTTTAAAAGAATTTCAACACGAACAATAATAATAAAAAAAAACTTTACATTTAGAGAGAAAAAAAAATGCAGTTCCACTCAAATGATAAAGCAACACGGAGTATTAAACTTAAACCATCGTTCTCAAAGGGTTAAACCATGGATTAAGTCCTTTTATGTAGTTAAACCATTGCTTCAAAGGGTTAGATTCTTGATCTCAAAGGATTTTTTAACTATTGGTATCAAAGGGTTAAACCAACGACTTCCAAGGGTTAAACCAACTAAAAACTCAAAGGGTTAAACCAAATAACGCAAGGGGTTAAACCAACTAACTCAAAGGGTTAAACCAAATAACGCAAGGGGTTAAACCAACGACTTCCAAGGGTTAAACCAACTAAAAACTCAAGGGGTTAAACCAAATAACGCAAGGGGTTAAACCAACTAACTCAAAGGGTTAAACCAACAAACTCAACGACCTCAAAAGGGTTAAAGCATCCAAATATCAAGGGTTAAACTACTGATTTCAAAGGGTTAAACTATCATCAACAACCAAACAAACACATCAACAAACAAACAAATACGTCAACAAACGCATCAACAAACAAACACATCAACAAACAAACAAATACGTCAACAAACGCATCAACAAACAAACACATCAACAAACAAACAAATACGTCAACAAACGCATCAACAAACAAACACATCAACAAACAAAAAAACACATAAACAAACAAACAAACACATCAACAAACAAACAAATACCCAGAGAATGACAATAAACCCCTTAATCTGACCTATACGATCCAAACATTTCCTCAAAAATATGACTGTTCAGAAAGTTAGATTTACCAGCCGGGAAAAAAAAAGTTTACATGATCATTAAAAAATAGTTAAAAGTCAGGTAGGTAGCACAGGTAAATATATACGTGGACTTAAATTAAAAAGCTGGAATGGACAGGTAAAATATTCCAATTAAAAAAAAAGTGTTCCAAAAAGATATTGAAATTTTATTGTGTAAAAAAAAAATATGTGCATTGTAAATAAGTGGATGGGTTGGTGTTGTAAATTTGTAAATGTAACATTGTAAAATAAATTAGGATGTAGTAAGAAAAGTTTATTATTGTGAAAAATAATTATAGGTATTATAAATAGGCGTTCATTAAGCATTGTAAAAAATATATATATATATTGTGAAAGTAATTAAACGTGATTAAGAAAAATATTTCAGTTTATTAAAAGGTAAAAAAAAAACAAGAATAAAGTCAGACAATGAAAAAAGTAAAAACATTGTAAAAAAAATCCAATCACTGTAAAAAAAAACACAATAATAACCACATCATTATATTGAAGAAAAAAACGAGAGAAATAAAACACGAAAAAACAATTAAAAATAAAACAAAATAAAACTAACAAAAGTCAAATTTCCATATGATCATAACTGTAAACTGAATAACAAATAAACCTCAGGACAAATTAATTATATTCACAATTTAACAAATGTAATAAACATGAAAGTGAAAAGACAAATATATTCAATAATAATAATTCACTCACTAATTACACCTCCATATGCTAATTACTAAACCATTCTATATCACTCTTAATTACTCTCAAACATGATAATTAACAGTTCGTTTTGATAATCAACATGTCATTTAGGCAGAAGATAATACCTAACTCGTATTAGTTTTATTCTCAAACATTATATCCAGGTGTACATGAGAGGTAATTAACCGATCGCATTAATTATTCAAATATTAAGGTCATTTACCTGTATGTTAATGACTCTTTCAAAATAGAATATGATTTTATAATTACGACAGAAGAGTTAAAAGTTCAGGTTTGTACACAGTGGACACATTGTTATGGTTAAGAATGAAGAAATGTGGGGGGTTTTTTGTGGAGGGGGGAAAGGGGCGGCCACACCAGTTATTGAAGGAGGTAGAAGTTTATTTAACCTTTTGAGGATGATGGTTTAACCCTTTGGTGATGGTTTAACCCTTTGGTGATGGTTTAACTTTTTGGTGATGGTTTAACCCTTTGGTGATGGTTTAACCCTTTGGTGGTGGTTTAACCCTTTGGTGGTGGTTTAACCCTTTGGTGGTGGTTTAACCCTTTGGTGATGGTTTAACCCTTTGGTGATGGTTTAACCCTTTGGTGATGGTTTAACCCTTTGGTGATGGTTTAACCCTTTGGTTTAACCCTTTGGTGATGGTTTAACCCTTTGGTGATGGTTTAACTCTTTGGTGATGGTTTAACCTTTTGGTGATGGTTTAACCCTTTGGTGGTGGTTTAACCCTTTGGTGATGGTTTAACCCTTTGGTGATGGTTTAACCCTTTGGTGATGGTTTAACTCTTTGGTGATGGTTTAACCTTTTGGTGATGGTTTAACCCTTTGGTGGTGGTTTAACCCTTTGGTGGTGGTTTAACCCTTTGGTGATGGTTTAACCCTTTGGTGATGGTTTAACCCTTTGGTGATGTTTCCTTTGGTGATGGTTTAACCCTTTGGTGGTGGTTTAACCCACTTTGGTGATGGTTTTTAACCCTTTGGTGATGGATAACCCTTTGAAACGATGGTTTAACCGCTTTTGGTGATGGTTTTAACCTTTGGTGATGGTTTAACCTTTTGGTGATGGTTTAACCTTTGATGGACTGGTGATGGTTTAACCCTTTGGTGATGGTTTAACCCTTTGGTGATGGTTTAACCCGCTTTGGTGATGGTTTTAACCCTTTGGTGATGGTTTAACCCTTTGGTGATGGTTTAACCCTTTGGTGATCTAATTTAACCCTTTGGTGGTGGTTTAACCCTTTGGTGATGGTTTAACCCTTTGGTGATGGTTTAACCCTTTGGTGATGGTTTAACCCTTTGGTGATGGTTTAACCTTTTGGTGGTGGTTTAACCCTTTGGTGATGGTTTAACCCATTGGTGATGGTTTAACCCTTTGGTGATGGTTTAACCCTTTGGTGATGGTTTAACCCATTGGTGATGGTTTAACCCTTTGGTGATAGTTTAACCCTTTGGTGATGGTTTAACCCTTTGGTGATGGTTTAACCTTTTGGTGATGGTTTAACCCTTTGGTGATGGTTTAACCCTTTGGTGATGGTTTAACTCTTTGGTGATGGTTTAACCCTTTGGTGATGGTTTAACTCTTTGGTGATGGTTTAACCCTCTTTGGTGATGGTTAAACCTTTGGTGATGGCTTAACCCTTTGCGGTGGTTTAACTCTTTTGTGGTTTAAACTCTTGCGATGGCTTAACCTTGGTGATGGTTTAACCCTTTGGTAATGGTTTAACTTTTTGGTGATGGTTTAACCCTTTGGTGATGGTTTAACCCTTTGGTGATGGTTTAACCCTTTGGTGATGGTTTAACCCTTTGGTGGTGGTTTAACCCTTTGGTGATGGTTTAACCCTTTGGTGGTGGTTTAACCCTTTGGTGGTGGTTTAACCCTTTGGTGATGGTTTAACCCTTTGGTGATGGTTTAACCCTTTGGTGATGGTTTAACCCTTTGAGGATGTTAGTTTAACCCTTTGAAGATGATGGTTTAACCCTTTGATGATGTTAGTTTAACCCTTTGAGGATGTTGGTTTAACCTTTTGAGTATGATGATCTAACCCTCTGAGGATATTACTTCAACCCTTTGAGGACAGTACTTTAACCCTTTGATAATGATGGTTTAACCCTTTGAGGACGATATTTTAACCCTTCAAGACTCAAAGGGTTAAAAAAAAGCATGATCTAAGCTTTGATAGTTTGTTCAGCATTTGTTCATCATTGAGAAGAACAAACAGAATTAATGAATATTCCGTTTTACTATAAGCGAAATATGCAAATTAGCTACGTTAATTATACCAAAAAAAGAATATCAGAAAAATTTATTGGTTAGGTTAGGTTATTTACTTCAACTGGCGGGAGGATAATCTACAGATAGGTAATAGAGGTATTTCATAGTTGACGTCTAATGGTGATGGGGGCTATGGGAAGAGTATGGGAAGAGTAGGAATGGTTATCTAATCTCCCCTCACCTCCCCTTCCCTCCCATCTCTCACTGACCTGGAGCTAAAAGACAATATAATTTATTATTTTTAACATTTTATTAATTATTTCATATAAACTTTTCTCGTGGGTGAAAAATAAAACATTAATTTTATTTACGTGAACAAAGATGGAAGTGAATCGGTCATCTTAGTTTCTGAGTGTTGGAGTGTTCCTCTTTAGAGATCCTTGATGTAAATATTGGTTCTCTCTCTCTCTCTCTCTCTCTCTCTCTCTCTCTCTCTCTCTCTCTCTCTCTCTCTCTCTCTCTCTCTCTCTCTCTCTCTCTCTCTCTCTCTCTCTCTCTCTCTCTCTCTCTGGCTCGATGTCTTGGTGGTTCGTCAGGTCGAGGCTCTGGTGGTGAATGTTTGAACCCACTGACACGGTGAACACGGCACAGGGATGACCTCTCCTGGTGTCTCCTGCCTCACCACACAGTTTTAGATCACCACAGAAGAAAAGGTTGTCCAAAGGTTAATAGATACTGAGACAGACAGACAGTGAGAGACAGATAGACAGTGAGAGACAGCGAAGAAGATTCGATGGTACGATCTCATAGGGGGGAGTATCACCACCCATCACCACCCATCACCCACCATCACCCACCATCACCCACCATCACCCACCATCACCCATCACCGACTAGACGACCTCCATCACAGAGCAAACGATGACCACAAGCCTCCTGCCTCCTCCCCTCCTCCTCCCCTCCTCCTCATCCTCTTCCTCCCCTTCTTCTCTTCCTCCTCTTCTTCTTCTTCTTCTTCCTCCTCCTCCTCCTCCTCCTCATCCTCTTCCTCCCTTCTTCTCTTCCTCCTCTTCTTCTTCTTCCTCCTCCTCCTCCTCGCTGAGTTTGGGTCTCGATTACAAAACTTACTTGACTTATAGTTCTAAGTTGGAGTTAGTTAATTAGTGCTGGTGGTGTCTGGGTTACATCTCCTTCCCGCGCTGTTGTTACTTCTGTGTGTGTGTGTGTGTGTGTGTGTGTGTGTGTGTGTGTGTGTGTGTGTGTGTGTGAGAGAGACTCGACGTATAATGAGTTTTGCAGAAATTTTGGGATTATTTAAGTCTTTCTCCCCAAATATGAATGCATGCCTTTCAAATCAACGCCTTCTCATCATATTGCCGTGTGGAACCAAGAACAGGCGGCAGTTATCAGTATTCCGTATAGAGGAAAAACTCTGAGCATTATTATTCTCCCCAAAGCTTCCGGAGGCTCACACAGGCTTTCCATTTATGCATTGACGCTATGATGAGGCTTCCCACACTCAATCCCTGAGAGCCTGTGATGGTTAGTACAGGCCACCAACGCCTCTTGATCCCAGTGAGAGTTTGGAGTTTGGAGGGAAGATTTCACCTCCTTCGTGACTCACCTCTCATACAGCGACGTTATGCCTCTGTGATGGCTCATGAGTGACTGAATTGTTGGAAGTATCTACCTATGGTTATATACTCTGAGGATATACAGTATTTACTTAGATATTGAATACGTTGATAGAATAACTTTATGGGCCAAAATTTTTTGACACCATTTGCAAATCTTTCCAACAGAGAGATGAGGCAACGGTGGCATAGTCTTTTACTTTTCCAGTCACGTGTTATCCAAGACGCTGTGTGTGTGTGTGTGTGTGTGTGTGTGTGTGTGTGTGTGTGTGTGTGTGTGTGTGTGAGAGTTGGAAATATTACAATAAACACAAACACACACACACCTACACTCAAATATGGACTTAACAAAAACAGAGTTACTCATCATTGAAGAGATATACAGTTTATCGGGCATCTGTTGTTTACATAATCAGCTGAGATCACGGGTTGAGGGCACACGAGAAGGTCTGGCACGATATATACACACTTAAGCCATCCCATGTTGAGAGACTTGACAGATTCGTAGAAGAGATTGAAGGAGAGATATACGTGATTGGGAACCTCTCTGTTTGTATCTCTCTCTCTCTCTCTCTCTCTCTCTCTCTCTCTCTCTCTCTCTCTCTCTCTACTTTAATCTCACGGCCTCTAAGACACCATCAAAATAACCTAACCAACTTTTTGCTTCAATAATCCCAACACCAGCTTCAAACTACCATAAAGTACCTCAACTTTTTAGAAACTTTTGCGAAAGATTGAAGTCAAACTAAACTCGAGGATTTTTTTATCTTAACCTAAACTTTATTAACTTTAACCTAACCTAACCTAACCTAATCCTTTGCTGCGTCAAAACGTAAAGAAAAAGATAATGCCAGAGCCTGAATGTCAACACTCTCTCTCTCTCTCTCTCTCTCTCTCTCTCTCTCTCTCTCTCTCTCTCTCTCTCTCTCTCATTCCACCTCATCATTCTCTCCTTATTCTTTCCCTTCTCCTCCCACTTCCTCATTCTCACCTCCACCTTATTTCCCCACCTCCTCAATTTCCTCCCCATTCTTTGTATTTACTCTTCCCTTTCCCCTCACCCTTATTCTCCCCTCTCCCCTCACTCTCCCCTTTCCCCTCACCCTTATTCTCCCCTCTCCCCTCACTCTCCCCTTACTCTCCCTCTCTACCTCACCAGGGGCGGAGGCACATAGGACCCAGTGACCTTCAGCTTAACACGTACAGGTTGAGTGACTGTAAACAAGAGGAGGAAGGAGGAAGAGGAGGAGTAGGAATAGAAGGAGGAAGAGTAGGAAGAGGAGGAGTAGGAATAGAAGGAGGAAGAGTAGGAAGAGGAGGAGTAGGAATAGAAGGAGGAAGAGTAGGAAGAGGAGGAGTAGGAATAGAAGGAGGAAGAGTAGGAAGAGGAGGAGTAGGAATAGAAGGAGGAAGAGTAGGAAGAGGAGGAGTAGGAATAAAAGGAGGGAAGAGTAGGAAGGAGGAGTAGGAATAGGAGGAAGAGTAGAGGAGGAGTAGGAATAGAAGGAGGAAGAATAGGAAGAGGAGGAGTAGGAATAGAAGGAGGAAGAGTAGGAGGAGGAGGGAAGAAGAAGGGTGATAGGTGGGGTTCAGTACCTCAGAGTATTGACAGCATGAAGGAAGGAGGGTGTGATGGAGGGAAGGAGGGGGTGTGATGGAGGAAGGAGGGGTGTGATGGAGGGAGGGAGGGGTGTGATGGAGGGAAGGAGGGTGTGATGGAGGGGAAGGAGGGGTGTGATGGAGGGAAGGAGGGGTGTGATGGAGGAAGGAGGGGTGTGTGATGGAGGGAAGGAGGGGTGTGATGGGAGGAAGGAGGGGTGGATGGGGGGAAGAAGGGAGGGTTCGTGGTGTCAGCTGGAGGGAAAGGAGTGACCCTGGGTGGTATTGACTGGTGGAACAGATGATAGGATGGGTAAGTGGAAGAGGAGGTTGAGAATGAGTTGTACCCTATTTGAGGATTTTTTTGTCCCCTTTTAATGGAAGGTAGTTTTTCCCTATTTTAGGTTTGAGATAGTTTATTTACTGATGATGATTCTAGCTTATTGAGTTGATTTTTACCCTATTTAAGGAATGTAAATCGTCCCTATTTTAAGTTGGGGAATATTTCGAAATTACTGATGATAATTTGACCTATTTTGATGTTTTGTTTTCAGTCTAATTAAGGATCCACACACACACACACACACACACACACACACACACACACCTGGATAATCTGAGTCAGCAAGATCAATCTGTCAGAGAAATATTACTCAATTTAATCGAGTGACCAGTTCATTGCTACCTAAAATGAGGGTCATTATCTCTCTCTCTCTCTCTCTCTTGTACACCTGCCCTATAAAGATACAAGTTCAGGTACTGTACAGGTGTCGATGAAAATACCGGAACAGGTACAGAAACACGATTACAGGTACAGATATAAGATTAATTAAATGTATTTCTTACAAGTACAGGTAAAAAGGACTTCAAAACTAATAAATGACATAAAAATACTACATAGTGTTAGTGTGTGTGTGTGTGTGTGTGTGTGTGTGTGTGTGATGACCCTTGCCCCAAAGAACAACTTGACCTGGTTTAATTGGACAATAATTCTGACTTAGGTTGACAGGAGATTCAAGATGTCTTTCTGTCAATCCGTCCGTTCGTCTGTCCAACCATCTGTTCTCCACCTCCTCCTCATTGCCTCCTACACTTTCTTTCACCAACTACAATGACAGACAGACAGACAGACAGACACAGACAGAGACAGACAGACAGACAGACAGACAAACCGACAGACAATACCTCAACAAACTTCGGTAAACTGATAAAGAGGATGTTAACCAAAGCTGTTAGGTTCGGATACATTATTAGGAACAAGGTCATTTAAGTTCCGTATATCACCCCCTCCTTCCCCTGCCCCCCCCTTCCCCACGAGTCCTGATGTTCCGTAAGAAATTTTTTGTTTCTCTCCTTAATTTGGAGATATGAGAGAAACTGCTAAGGAGTTATGGTAGAGTCTCGATTTTTTTTGTGTGTGTCTACAGTAGATATTCGAAGATTTAAATGGGATTCTTTTTGGAGCTTCTTGGTTAGGTTAAGTTTGGTTAGGTTTGGTTAGGTTAGGTTAGGTTTGGTTTGGTTTGGTTTGGTTTGGTTTGGTTTGGTTTGGTTTGGTTTGGTTAGGTTAGGTTAGGTTAGGTTATGATCTAAAGAATTCACTCACACTTACACATACATACACCATACGCACATAAACATACATAAAACACTACCTGACAACCTTCTGAAGACTGGGTCATCTGTCATTAAGGTCGAATAAGGTCAAGGTCAACACAGTCACTGGTTAATCTTGTAGTCTAAAGGTCATTGTTTTCCTTGTTATGTAGAGAAGGAGAATATCTACAGCAATATCTCAACCTAACCTAACCTAACCTAACCTAACCTAACCCAACCCAACCTAACCTAACCTAACCTAACCTAACCCGACCAGACCAGACTCTCCCTGCAGCGATGACAAATTGATTTAGTTTCTTCCTCCCTAACAGCCTTTCCTTTCCCTTTTCCCCTCTTCCTCCCCCTCTCCCCCCCCCTCTTCCCCCCCCTCCTCCTTTCCCCACCCCCCTTCCTCTTCCTCCCCCCCTCTTCATCCCCCTCCCCTCTTCCCTCACCCTCCTCCCCCCCCTCTCCTACCCCCCTTCCCCCTCTTCCTCCACCTTCATCCCCCCCTCCTTCCTCACCCCCTCCTCCCTCCTCCCCCCTTCCTCCTCTTCCCCCCCTTCCCCCTCTTCCTCCACCTCTTCATCCCCCTCCCCTCTTCCTCCCTCCCCTCCTCCCTTCCCCCTCTTCCTCACCCTCCTACCTCTCCTCTTCCCCACCCCCCTTCTTTTCCCCTCCTCCTCCCCCTAAGAAATATCCTGGGGTGATAAAACACGCAGTAAATCATGGCTGTGAATTATTTATAACTTTACCTGGTCGCTTTCAGGGTTACGGAGAATACACAAGAAGGTGGGTGGAGGGAAGCTATAGGTACAGGTGTGGGTACAATTACAGGTACAGGTGTAGGTACAGGTACAGTTACAAGTACACGTCAATCAGAAAGGTAGGATTGCAGAGAGATAATATAATGATTATATAAAGTAAATATATTTTGATTCATATTCTCTTTGAAATGGGAAGGCCTCTCTCTCTCTCTCTCAGCGCCAGGTTACCTCAGCCACCTGCCAAAGGTAAAGGATGTCATCACTAACTTAATCGGGTCTTGACTCTCAGAAAACCTTACCACCAAAATTTTTCCCTTAACTACTGAGGGGAGAAAGTATCTTATTGACTCTTAAGTGTAGCTTCTCAAAGACTCGTATGTTAGTCTGTCTGTGTCCTTCTGTGTGTGTGTGTGTGTGTGTGTGTGTGTGTGTGTGTGTGTGTGTGTGTGTGTGTGTGTGTGTGTGTGTGTGTGTGTGTGTGTGTGTGTCTGTCTCTAGCTCTTCAACTTTGTTTCTTTGTTAATATTTATACTTGTCGTCATACTCCTCCCCTCCTCCCAAGCGAGGATGAGGAGAGTCAGCTGGTTTAAGGTCAGAGGTTATGGCCTTCCTGACCTTCCTTAACCCCACCCCAACCCTCCCGAAACTCAACCCCCCAACCCTCCCCAAACCCAACCCCCAACCCTCCCCAAACCCAACCCCCAACCCTCCCCAAACCCAACCCCCAACCCTCCTCCTCCACTCTCTACCCTTGTGTTTTGTTTACTTGTGGTTATAGTGTTTTACTGTATGGTAGACTACCTATTGTGGCGTCAATAGTGATAGTGGTGCATTAATATGGCCTGGGTGTGTGTGTGTGGTGTGTGTGTGTGTGTGTGTGTGTGTGTGTGTGTGTGTGTGTGTGTGTGTGTGTGTGTGTGTGTGTGTGTGTGTGTGTGTGTGTGTGTGTAAAGTGAATAAATTAATTAAATAAAATAATAACAAATATACACACGAATTAACACACTTAAACACTTATTGTACTTACACATTAGACAACATTAGCACATAACACACACACAGATAGATACACCTTATAACATACCTATACAATTACGTTTTATTATACACCTGACCATACACCTGGCCATACACCTGACTATACACCTGACCATACACCTGACCATACACCTGACCATACACCTGACCATACACCTGACCATACACCTGACTATACACCTGGCCATACACCTGACTATACACCTGACCATACACCTGACCATACACCTGACCATACACCTGACCATACACCTGACCATACACCTGACTATACACCTGGCCATACACCTGACCATACACCTGACCACATCTGACCATACACCTGACCATACACCTGGCCATACACCTGACCATACACCTGACCATACACCTGACATTTATAAACCATTCCTACAAAAAAGTTCTATCTTAATTAAGAACTTTTGTTATGTCTTATTATGTCAAGGGACCAAATAGAGATATGTACCTTTGATGTGTGTAATTAGTAAATGACTGTCGCATGTGGTGATTAGGGTAGTTAGGGTGATTAGGGGAGAATAGGTAGGGTGATGGGGCGTCTGTGGCTTATTAAAGTGGTGGTGGTGGTGGTAGGGTGGTGGTGTCCTGTATATTTTTGAATAGGCTCTCTCTCTCTCTCTCTTCAGAACAAAACAACAAGAGAAAAGAGTATATCCTTGACAACAACCAGGGTATGAAATGTGTGTGTGTGTGTGTGTGTGTGTGTGTGTGTGTGTGTGTGTGTGTGTGTGTGTGTGTGTGTGTGTGTGTGTGTGTGTGTGTGTGTCTGAGTTTAACTTTTTTCCACAGTGTATTCTAGTCTGCCTGATATTCTGGAGGCATATTGGGGGTATGCTAAGATATATTTTAGGGCATTATTTTGGTATATTTGGGTACACTGAGGGCATATTTTAAGTCATACTCGATTATACTGACATATATTACCGTTAACAGAGAGACAAGGATCTAACGGGAGACAAAAAAAAAGAGAGAGAGAGAGAGAGAGAACACCAAGGTACATAAGACGCTACTCATAACACAGACAGAAAGACAGACAGGCATAGACAGAAAAGAACTAAATAACAGACAGACAGACAAAGACAGGCAGATACAGGAAGACACAAATAGACAACCATCAGCAGACAGACAGACAGACAGACATAGACAAACACAGGCAAAAACAGACAGACAGACAGACATAGACAAACACAGGCAAAAACAGACAGACAGACAGACAGACAGACAGACAGACAGACAGACACAGACAAACACAGGAAAAACAGACAGACAGACAGACAGACAGACAGACAGACAGACATAGACAAACACAGGCAAAACAGACAGACAGACAGACAGACAGACAGACAGACATAGACAAACACAGGCAAAACAGACAGACAGACAGACACAGACAGACAGACAGACATAGACAAACACAGGTAAAACAGACAGACAGACAGACAGACAGACAGACATAGACAAACACAGGCAAAAACAGACAGACAGATACAGACAAAAACAGACATACACAATCACAAATAGACAACCATCAGCAGACAGACAGACACAAGCAGACAAAAACAGACATAGACAGCCATTAACCCTTAAAAAAATAATAAACAATTAAACATAACGAAGGGACTCAGAATTTACATACAATTATTATTTTTTTTTCTTTTGCTCAGAAAAAAATAAGTTCACGACAGACTGACAAACCTTCATTAGCCACAAGTCATACGTTAATTACTTTTTTTACCTGTTTAAACTTCACCTGTGAATTAATTACTGATATGAACTAGGTAGCGCGTGGGTAAGTGTGTGTGTAAGAGAGAGAGACCTAAGAGACGCCAATAAAGTGAACACCTGAGGCATTTGGAGGCAGGTGAGAGGTTCAAGGAGGTAATTAAAGACAGGTGAGGGGAGGAGATCGGAACGGGGAAGGGAGGTAGGGGAAAGGGGAGGAGGAGGGGGAGGTAGGGAAGATACTGTCCTTGTTATATGAAAAATATTTTCTTTCTTCACTCACTCACTCACTCACTCACTCACTCACTTACTCACTCACTCTTTCCTTATCTCTGTCTCACTCCCATTTAATCGTTCTTTCTCCCTACCTCTCCCTCCCTCCTTCCCTCTCCCTCCCTCCCTCCTTCCCTCCCTAACAACTCAGATAGGGATTTACAGAGATTCCTACACTAATTTTAATCCTTTAACTAATCCCTAAGTCAAGGAATCTAATTAAGGCTCGAGTCTTAGTGTAATTCTGACCCCACATTAGAAGGTTCACGAAAGACTTTAAATGAAGAGGCTATAGGGTGTATTATTGCAAATCATCACTTACGAGAAAATTCAATCGCACGAGATTTTGAGTTTTGCTAAATTTAGATACAACAGAATCCATATTTAGCTCTTCAAGGATCTTACATAAACTATATTTTGTATTTTTTTTTCTCATTGGTTTATTATTTACACGAAACTTCACTTGTCGAGGTGCTGTGGATATGTTGTCAGTGTGGGAAACGAGTGATCAAGGTGTCTAGTTCACAGTAATGTTGATATTCGTGATTTGAGATAATGTTTATTGTTTGTGCCTCGTTAGCAAGACAGGGCAGCCAGGGATAAATGTATAAAGATGAGTCAGTTATTGTTGTAGATGAAGAAGAATGACCACGGCGTCCTGACATCAACCAGACAGACAGGATTCGAGACTCATTCAATTATTTATTTATTTATTTATTTTTAACATCAGTGACTTGAATCCCTCAAGGGTTCTTTGTCTGGAGTTAAGTGGCTGTGATTTGCTACCCAGAACACGACTAGGAGGATATAACCAGCCTGGATCACCCACCCCCTCCACGACCTGGATCACCCTTCCCCCAACAGCCTGGATCACCCACCTCCACGACCTGGATTACCTCCCCAACAGCCTGACATCACCCCTCCACGACCTGGATCACCCTTCCCCAACAGCCTGGATCACCCCACCCTCCACGACCTGGATCACCCTTCCAACAGCCTGGATCACCCCCCCACGACCTGGATCACCTCCCCAACAGCCTGTCCCCAGGATCACCCACCCTCCACGACCTGGATAGGATGGGGTGGGTGGGCGGGTGGCGGGCAAGGGTGGGTAGACAGAGTTAGAGGCTATACTTGACTTAGTTAGACGTTACACAAGATGACACTAACGCTCAGACGCCAGGCGAACATTTAGTGATGATCTTGGCAGGAGTCTCCCAACGCTCCTTAACCAATGGATTGATGATGATGATGATGATGATGATGATGATGATGATGATGATGATGATGACGATGATGATGATGATGATGATGATGATGATGATGATGATGACGATGATGATGATGATGATGATGATGATGATGATGATGATGATGATGATGATGACGATGATGATGAGATGACGATGATGATGATGAGATGATGATGACGATGATGAAGATGATGATGATGACGATGATGATGATAATGATGATGACGAATGATGATGATGATGATGAAAGAGAAATAGATTGATACGAGATGATGATATTGAGATGATGATGAGATGATGATGAATGAGAGATGATGAGATGACGATGATGATGATGATGACGATGATGATCGATGATGATGATGACGATGATGATGATGATGATGATGATGACGATGATGATGATGATGATGATGATGATGATGATGATGACGATGATGATGACGATGATGATGATGATGATGATGATGATGACGATGATGATGATGATGATGATGACGAAGTGATGATGACGATGATGATGATGAGATGATGATGATGATGATGATGAGAAGGAGGAGAGGAGGAGGAGGAGGAGGAGGAGACCCAGGAGAAGAGGATAAAACAAGGAGTAACATAGAGAAAGATGGAGAAAAAATGAAGGATAGAAATGAATGAAAAAGAAAATAGTCCAACTCTCCCACTAGACTTAATTCCCCAATATATAAACTCCGGTTCCATTATCTGAGTCCCGATTACGTCTGAAGGTAATGTTATATCGCCTATTAGTTTCCAGCCACAGTGAATCTTTCCATAGTGGTGGTGGTGGTGGTGGTAAACATTAATGAAAGCTTTATCTATGTGTGTATGTGTGTGTGTGTGTATTTCCATTATAACAGCCTCCATTAGCGGGGTCGACGCCAGGACCTCTCGTATAAGACAAAGGGTCGCTACCAATGAGCAGAGACACACTGGGACAATTTTTATACTAATTCATGTGAGGTTTGTTACTTTACATCTAGCTCCCTTCACTTCCCCCTTCACTTCCCTCCCTTCATTTCTCCCTTCACTTCCTCCCTTCACTTCCTCCCTTCACTTCTCCCTTCCTCCCTCCTCACTTCCTCCCCTTCCCTCCCTCCTCCCCCTTCCTCCTTCTCCTCACTTCCTCCTCCCCCCTCCCCACCTCTCTCCTCCTCTCTTCCCTCCTTCACCCTCCTTCTCCCCTCCTCCCTCCCCTACTTCCCCTTCACTTCCCTCCCTTCACTTCCCTCCCTTCTCCCCCTCCTCCCTCACTCCCCCCCCCCCCCCCCCCACCCCCTCACCTCCCCCCCTTCACTTCCCCCCCCTTCACTTCCTCCCTTCTCTCCCTTCACTTCCTCCCCTTCACTCCCTCCCTCCTTCCCCCCCTTCACTTCCCCTCCCTTCACTTCCCTCCCTTCACTTCCCTCCCTTCCTCACCTCCCTCCCTTCCTCACCTCCCTCACCCTCCCTCCCTCCTTCACCTCTCTCCCTCTCACCTCGTTCACCTCCTTCCCTCACCTTCCTTCCCCTGTTTTCCCATTCATTTCTCCTTTCCCCCCTTCCCACCCTCCCCTTCCTCCCCAACCACGCCCCCTCCTCTCCCACCTCCCACCTGTACCTCACCCCCCTTCCTTTCTTACCCCATTTCCCTCAGCTTCCCTCCCTCCCCCCCACCCTCCCACACTTCCTCCTCCCTACCCCTCCCACACTTCCTCCCTCACTCTCCCTCATCTCCTCCCTGATGGTGCAAGATCTTCCCTACCACTTGTTGGCGTCTCTCAGCATTAGGCCTACTGGGAGCTCCTCACTGAGTCTACCTTTCTCACATCCTCACCTGGGAGGAAGGCTCTTATAATGGTCTGGGAGGGGAGATACCGTACATCAGGGACACACACACACACACACACACACACACACACACACACACACACACACACACACACACACACACCTCACATATACTGTATTAATTAATCAACTACACCACATATGAATTATCCCAAGGTAAATATCATCTCTGTTTACTTTAAAAAAATAGCTATAAAAATCAATTCCTTGACTTTAGTTCAAATTTATTTTTATTTATTTTTTGTAATTGTGTTATAAAATTTGTCCTTATATTTTTTTATTGTTTTATTATTATTATATTTTCGTGGCTGTGATAGTGATAAGTTACCTGACATATTTTTATTCAGACTCTCCCACCTAAAAATAATATATATACAAATCTTTACTATATTGTTTTAGTATATTATTTTTTTTATTATTGGAACATTAGTTATTTTTTTAGTAAAGTCTTGTAAAAATTAAATAGAAGATAATTTTTCAGTATTTTTCTGTGTTTGAAGTTTAGATTATCAATATATATATAAAAATTCTCAAAAAACTTACGTGAAAATAAATCCCCCTGGAACCTTAGATAATGAAACTTCAAAAAAATAAAATAAATAAATGAAACTTGGGTGAAGCTAAAGAGGTTTGCCTCAACAGGGGCTATAGTAGACTCGGCGAGCTGTAAGCGGCAGTCGTTCCAACACCGCCCTCAGCCCTCAGGCACAAAGGAAATGCTTGTGTTTGCAGTCACTACGATGCCAGGACCTGCAACTGCACTTACCGCGGTGGAGTTATGATGGCGATTGTTGGATAAGTAAAGATGGATGAGTGGTGGAGGTGTTGAGGGAGTTCTGAGATGTTAGAGATGTGTTATGGTGGTATGGTATGATGGTGATTTGGTGTGATGGTTGTTATTGGTGAATGGGCATTTATGAAGCTTGCAGATTGTCAAGTGGAGTGTTGGTGAGAAACGTATGAGAGGTGGAGGTGTCAGGTAGTAAAAGAATGCAAGGCAGAGGATGGTCTCTCCTCCACACCATTAAACGACCATTCTCTGTAATTATAACAAGTTAGGTTCAAGTAATTAGTCAGGATCAGCCAAGTTAATATAATTTTTACTTTTATATAAAATTTCCTGCCATAGATAGATAGACAGATAGATAGATGTGCTTATAACCCCTATCACACACACACACACACACACACACACACACACACACACACACAGGTAATAAACTCTAATGTCTAAACACTTCACAGTTCAATAAGTTCTCCTTCCTTCCTCCCTTTCTCCCTCTTTCTCTCCCTTTCTCCCTTCCTCCTCCCTCCCCTCTCCTTACTCCTTCGTTTCATTTCTACTTCCTTCCCTTTAACTCCCTCCTTCACTCCGCCTTCCTTCTTTCTTTTCCCTTTCTCCTCTCTCCCATCCTCTCCATTCCATCCTCATCCCTCCCTCCTTTCCTTCATCCTGAATCTACCCTACAAACGTAATTTTACTCCCATCGTCCTCAACACATCCTCTTCAGGTAGTAACTCACCCATCCTTCAGGTAGTAACTCACCCATCCTTCAGGTAGTAACTCACCCATCCTTCAGGTAGTAACTCACCCATCCTTCAGACAGTCATCCTATACCTTATCCTCCAAACAGTTACTCATACCTCCCTTCCACCATATCCTCCTAGACCAGCCAACCATCCTTCTAATACTCCTACAACATCCTATAAAGTCTCCTTCTGTCATCCTGCTGCTGTCTCTGGTGTCCTTAATAAGAAATAGGACTCAGGATTCGCCATCGTCCCCAAGGAGTCGCCCTTACTCTATTTCCGTCTGGCTGGGGTCGTTGTGAAGGCTTCAGAGTAAAGACGGAAGAACTATCTTACTGAACCCAAGCGAACCCAAGTGAAACCCAAGTATCTTCGTAAGTCTTTGCTGCGTTTGTCTTAAGGGTAAAACATTGTCGTAAGTGTGTTGGAAAAAACCCACTTAAGTGAAATATTAACTTATGGATCACTGAGAATCCCCCACGACCTCAGGGGATGGGGGAGGGGGAGTGTGTAGGGAGGGGGTGTAGGGAGGGGTATGAGGGGAAGGTGATTGGGGATTTGATGTAGAGAGGAAGGGAGGAATGAGGAGGAGGGAGGATTGAGGAAGGGGAAGGGAGAGAAGAAGAAGAAAATTTTATGAGGAGAGAAAATGGAGAGAAGAGGAACTTTAGGGAGAGAGAAACGCAATGGAGAAGGAGAACTGAGAGATGTGAGAGGAGAGAAGAAGATAGGGAGGTGTGGGGGCCTCTCACCTGTAAGATACGTGACTCACCTGGGCTGTCACCTACCAGGAGTCGTACTAGGAAGACGAAGGCACCTGCGTCACCTGTTAGTCTAGGGCAGGTGAGATTAAATCCGTCAGTCAAAACCTGAAGATTCTATAGCAGCAGGCAGAAGTGGTGCTCTCTCTCTCTCTCTCTCTCTCTTGTGTGGCTTGAGGTCTGGCTATTGAAAGAAGAAATTACAAAGAAATTCTGTACCATTTAAGGATACATACAGTAGAGAGATACAGTATATGGTAGCTGTATCACGTAGAACCATTGTCGAGATCTCAAACTACAGTACGAAATTGTTACTGTAATCTGGATGTAATACAAGATAACCAGAGATACAGTGGAATAAGGAGATACGTTATTGTATCCAACGTGAAACTAACCTAACACTTCTACTTCTCCAAACGATAACCTAACCTAACCTAACCTACAAACTAAGACCGAATATTAAACATGGATGGTTAACGGCAGGAAGGTTGGGGATGGTTCGAGGGCGGAGGAGGTGGTATACACACACACACACACACACACACACACACACACACACACACGCGCGCTGCGAGTCTGGCTCCATCAGACTGTCACCCAACTGATATCCTGTCTGTCTGTCTGTCTGTCAGTATGGTTGAGCACTTACAAGTGGTGGTGGTGCCCCCTGGCGGCTGTCTATCACCGTAACGAGGAGGAGGAGGGAAGGAGGAGGTGCAAGTCCTTATCTTATCAGCGTGGCCTCTTCCTCCTCCTCCTCTCCCTTCTTCTTCCTGTTCTTCTTCTTCCTCTTTCCTCTTCTTCATCCTCCTCCCCTTCTTCCTCCTCCTTCTCTTTCTCTTCCTCCCTCTCTTCCTCCTCCTCCTCCTCTTCCTCCTCCTCCCCTTCTTCCTGTTTTTCCCCTCCTCTTCTTCTTCCTCCTCCTTCTCTTCCTCCCTCTCTTCCTCTTCCTCCCTCTCCTCCTCCTCTCCTCTTCCTGCCCAAACAAAATACTCTCATGGTTTACGTAAAATATATTGATATAGGAAATTTTCAAACCTCTTCTCTTACGTTCAGTTTCTCAAAGACTCGTAAGGAAAACATTTGACCTAAATTGTAAAGGTAAAAGGTAACTGATTGACTCACACTCTGAGGAGATTCTGAAATGTTCGTAACTTCAATTATTTTTTTGCCTTCATTGAATTATTCACTTAAGTTAGGACACCAAAGTTAGATTCTCAAAGATACTAATCTAATCTAACCTTACCCTAACCTAGCCTAACCTAACCTAATCTAACCTTACCCTAACCTAACCTTACCCTAACCTAGCCTAACCTAACCTTACCTAGCAACACTAACTAACCTCTTAACCTTGCCTAACCTAGCCTAACCCTAACTTCTTAAGATTATGAGTTATGTTCCTAATTCACTGAAGTTAAGACACACATTAATCCTCAGGGTTAAGTCAACTGCTGTGTGAAATCGCCTTGAAACTTCGACACAGATTAAGTGACTAACTCTGACCCTGACCCTGACCCTCTGAGTGACCCCATTTAGGTACGTCATCTTACTCTCCCTAGTGTTGATAATGTTCCGAGGTGGAGTCCTCTTACAGGTGTGGGTCACTCATGTGTGAGTCAATTCTCTATGGTCACTCAGAGGTGTAGGTCACTCTTGGAGGTGTAGGTCACTTCTCACCACTCTCCCAGGTTCTCAGAGGTGTAGGTCCTTACAGGTGTAGGTCACTCTTACAGGTGTGAGTCACTCACATGTGTAGGTCAATTCTCTATGGTCACTCAGAGGTGTCCTCTCTTGAGGTGTGGTCATTCTCATGGTCTACCCAGGACTCTCCTCAGAGGTGGAGGTCACCTCCTACGAGGTGTGGTCACTCTTACAGGTGTAGGTCACTCTTACAGGTGTAGGTCACTCTTACAGGTGTAGGTCACTCACATGTGTGTGGTCAATTCTCTATGGTCACTCAGAGGTGTAGGTCACTCTTGGAGGTGTAGGTCACTTCTCCATGGTCACTCTCCCAAGGTCACTCTCAGAGGTGGAGGTCTCTTACAGGTGTAGGTCACTCTTACAGGTGTAGGTCACTCACATGTGTAGGTCAATTCTCCATGGTCACTCAGAGGTGTAGGTCACTCTTGGAGGTGTAGGTCACTTCTCCATGGTCACTCTCCCAAGGTCACTCTCAGAGGTGTCGGTCACTCTTACAGGTGTAGGTCACTCTTACAGGTGTGAGTCACTCCTGGAGGTGTAGGTCACTCACAGGTGTAGGTCACTCTCCCAAGCTCACTCTCACAGGTTGTGGGTCACTTACAGATGCAGGTCACTCACAGATGTAGGTCACTCTCCCAAGCTCACTCTCACAGGTTGTGGGTCACTTACAGATGCAGGTCACTCACAGATGTAGGTCACTCTCCCAAGCTCACTCTCAATGACAAATGAGATTCTAATTTTAACACGAATATGATGATGTAACTTTGTGTTCCTATAACTGTACCTGTATATATATACCTGTAATTACATCTGTCTACCTGTATTTATTATTTGTACCTGTAATTTATTTCTGTACCTGCACCTGAACTTTAAATTTGACCTGTAATCGCATTATTGGTTTTAAATTGATAAAGTGAAAGGTAAACACGTTCCTTATAGAGGAATTCACCTGCCCAGGTAAACAGAGGAGGGTGATAGCCACTTCCATCTATCACTTACCTGAATCCCAATTACCAGTTTTATCTCCCCTTCTCTCAATATTCCCTCACTTAACCTCTAACTTCTCTCCCTCAACAGAAAAACTTAAAATACCAAACAAATACACCAATATAACAAAAAATAAAATCACATTAAATGACACAAATAATTAAAAAATCCTCTGAGTAAAATTTAATATCCAGATCATGATATGGCAATAGTGGATAGATCAGCTGATTCAATGTAAACAAAGAGGCATCAGCACATGTATGCCATTTTCATGTTAATGTAATCAGAGAACTACCTGCCGGCATACAACTGAGGTGGTTATCTCTGTTCCACTGATTCAGCCTTGCCTCTGTATGCTGAGAGAGAGAGAGAGAGAGAGAGAGAGAGAGAGAGAGAGAGAGAGAGAGAGAGAGCCTACACACGCACAGTTACCAGTTGCTCGGTTTCAGGAACACACACACTGTACCCTGTAGTCATAAAGTTAACATTATTACATATCTAAAAGCTTCCTCCATATTGAAATGCTTTTATTATTATCGCCGCCACCCGTGTAGGATATTGCGATCAGCTCTACGTCTGTTTGTAGGTGTCGACGTGTATGGAATATCTGTCGGTAAATGAGATAGGGTTAATTTGGCTGACAAGTTATGTAACCTTAGGAGGAATACTCTCTCTCTCTCTCTCTCATCCTCTCTCTCTCTCTCTCTCTCTGTGTGTGTGTGTGTGTTGACGCACAGTATGTATGTGTATATGTATATGTTTTCATTATATATGTGTGTGTTTATGCTTCCACGTGTGTGTTTATTTATATACGTAGGTACACACACACACACACACACACACACACACACACACACACACACAACAAAACAATAACACACTATTAAACACCCAAATAGAAGTTTACGTCCATGCGCTTCAAACATTAATATCTACTAAATCATTACCTAATTGGGTTTTAAGGCATAACAAACTGATATTACTTTTGCAAATAAAAAAAATAATAATGTAAAAAAATTATAAACGTACGTTATAACATGAGTTCAGGTTGGAAGTGTTTAGATAGATAGATAGATAGTATATTGGTTAGAATAGATAGATAGATAGATAGATAGATAGATAGATAGACAGATAGATAGATAGACAGAGATAGATAGATAGGAGAAGATAGATAGACAGATAGATAGATAGATAGATAGACAATTGGTTGCTTGGTTGGTTGGACAGATAGATAGATAATTGGTTTGTTGGTTGGATAGATAAATAGATAGATAATTTCATGGTCAAATTAATTTAGCGTAAAGCTCCTTCAACCAAGTAATTACTAATAACAAAAATTAAAAGATGTTGGGTCAAAAAATTCCAAGATCCAATTTAAATTTTCCGCGCCTTAGATGACCTGCTGATGTGGTAACACTGACGGGGCCATCCAGGTGTGTTTGTTGACGGGGCCATCCAGGTTGACGGGCCATCCAGGTGGTTTGGACGGGGCAATCCAGGTGTGTTTGTTGACGGGCCATCCAGGTGTGTTTGTTGACGGGGCCATCCAGGTGTGTTTGTTGACGGAGCCATCCAGGTGTGTGTTTGTTGACGGGCCATCCAGGTGTGTTTGTTGACGGGCCATCCAGGTGTTTGTTGACAGGGCCATCCAGGGTGTTTGTTGACGGGGCCATCCAGGTGTTTGTTGACGCCATCCAGGTGGTTGTTGAGCGGCCATCCAGGTGTTTTGTTGACGGGGCCATCCAGGTGTGTTTGTTGACGGGGCCATCCAGGTGTGTTTGTTGACGCAAATACCAGGTGTGTTTGTTTACCTGGGCCCATCTCCTTATTGGCTATATGATGATATGGTTGTTAGGTTTGGTTTGGTTTGTTTAGTTGGGTTAGGTTAGGTCATACACACCTTAGCTAACTTAAACTAAAACAATGAATATTTATAATTTTAGGTTAGGTTTGGTTAAGGTTAGGTTAGGTTAGAAAGGGTTAGGTTAAGGTAGGAAGAGGTTAGGTTGTGTTGGGTTAGGTTAGGTTACGTTAGGACAGGTTAGGTTAGGTTAGGTTAGTTAGGTTAGTTAGGAGTTAGGTTAGGTTACGTTAGGATAGGTTAGGTTAGGTTAGGTAGAGAACATGTTCCTCTATTTTCTTCCACATTGCAAGTTAGAGAACAAAAACATTGACCCCTTGGACCTAACCAGAGTAAGGAGGATGACCTTAGCTGACCTCGGTAGTATAGTTGACCCCTACTAGGCTGTCAGTTAGGAAGGAAGGAATGAAGGAAGGAAGAAATAAGAGAAAAAAAGAAGGAAGGTAGAAAGGAAGGAATGAAAGTTAGAAAGTCAGTCAGGTAAGCAGTCAGGATGAAATAAAAGAAACAAAGAAAGAACAGGTTTACGATCTGAGGCTCCTAATATCCCGGTCACTAGAGGCAGACGGTCAGCCACCCCCAGACACTACCCCACCCTCACCCCCACCCTTCACCCCACACCACCCCACCCTCACCCCCACCTTCACCCCACACTACCCCACCCTCACCCCCACCCTTCACCCCACCCCACCCCACCCCACACCCCCTCACCCCACCCTCTCAACCCACCCACCCTCTCTTCACCCCCAATTTCAGCCTTCAGAAAAAACTAAGTCGATTGTAAAATATTTTGAGTCCAATTAGTTGTTTTTGTTTGTTTTCGTTTTTATTTATTTATTTATTCTATGTCCTCTTTCATTTATTTATTTTTGTATTCATTTATCTATTACTTTTCGCTTGTTTCCTTTTTTATAATTTGTTTTCGTTGTTTTCGCTTTTTATAATTTGTTTTCGTATGTTGTTTATTGTTTATGTTGATTCACCTGTTGTTTATATCCCTAATTTTCTCTCTTTTTTTTTTCTTTCATTCGCTACAGACAGACCGTCATCCAGGAACGACGCCACTGCCCAACTCGTATCGAATTATGGTAAGGAAACTATAAGTTTTGATGGTAATAAATTGTTGATATACATTTTTTTTATTTTTCGCTATTTTATTCACGCCTTTTTTTTATTTTTCTCATGGATATTCCCATTCATTTTATTTTTTTTTTTCAATAATATTTTTTTCCAATGGGTTTTGTCCAATGCACTGAATAGCTCAGAGGAGGATGATGACCAAACGACCCATAGAAGTACTTACCATTCCTTACCTGTCGTTTCATCGTGTAATTTTTATCGTAAGAGAAATTCTTAAATATTAAGGTTTCATATTGCTGCTCTGGCTTAATTACAGGTGATAATCCCCCTAATACTGAGGAGGCGAGAGAGAGAGAGAGAGGAGTAGAGGAGGAAAGAGGAGGAATGAGAGGAGGAAGGAGAGAGAAGGAGGGAGGAGGGAGGAGAAGAGAAACGGAGGAGGCAGAGAACGAGAGTGGTAGACGAAGTTGAGATAGGTTGATTTCACATCGTGTACCTGGGTGAAAATAACGCTGGTGATTTTAACCTGACAACACGTGATTGATGGCGATGGATCCAGATGGATCAGGTGAATCAAAACATCGGATCCTCTCTGAGAAGTTTGAGTGGATCCAGCTCCACTAATGTGATGGGGTTTGGGAGGTTGGGAGGTGAGGGGGGTGTGTGAGCATCTCATCTGTCCTCTGTCTCAATCTCTTCTTATTACTTTTACAAACAATATTTTTTAAAGTATTTTATTTCAACATCACACTCCACCATCACCACCCCACCACCCCACCACCACACCCACCATCATCACCACTCACACCATCACCACCCACCACCCACCACTACCACCATCACCACCCACCACCCACCACTACCACCCACTATCACCTACCACTCACCATCACCAACCACCACCCACCAACCACTACCACCAATCTCACCACCCACCATCACCACCACCACCATCACCAACCACCACCCACCCACCCACCACCACCCACCACCCACCACCCACCACACCACCCACTATCATCACCACCACCATCACCAACCACCACCCACCACTACCACCACACCACCACCCACCACCACTACCACCACCACCCACCACCCACCACTACCAACCACTATCTCACCACCACCATCATCACCACCAATCACCACCCACCACCCACCACTACCACCCACTATCATCACCACCACCATCACCACCAATCACCAGGTCGTTCTAACTCAAGTATCACTCGACACTAAGGATTCCCACACTGCTGCTCCCTGAATGTCTTATTCCTCCATTTCCTATCCATCCTTTATTCCATCCATCCTTCTTCCATTTCTATCCTATCAATCGGTTCTAAATTATACACCATTTTATCAATTTCTCTCTATCTCTCAATTCAGCGATATTATTCTAACTAATCGTCATTCAATTTCTCTATTACGCTTTATGTCTTATTCTTATTCCATTATTATCTTCTATTTATCTCTTTAATATCCCTCAATGTTATCATATCAATCCGGATTTGATTCACGAACGATGAGATGAAACTCCGGGAAAAACAAACATTCACAGGGTTTCGGATCCGAGGATAATTCTCTGCATGAGGCTCCATTGCTCGCTAAACCCCGGATTTTTCAAAGTAGATTAAGTTTGTGTGTGTTATTTTCAGCTTTTTAATTGTTTGTGTTTTTTAATCGCATAAGCCAATGATAAAGGTATTAGGTGTTTTATATATCAGGGTTGGGTAACTGAGTAGTGTTTGTATTGTCTGTGTGTTTGTGTGTGTATGTGTGTGTGTGTTTGTTCGTCCCCTTGTTTGTTAATTGTGAGTTATAGTAAATTGTGTCAGTTTTTATATTATTATTGTTTTTATTATTTTATTATTGTTGTTATTTTCTTATTATTATTATTATTATTATTATTTGTTGTTGTTGTTGTTACTGTGTTTGTTATTTAGTTGTTGTTTTTGCTTTGTTTATTGTTGTTGTTGTTGCATCTCCGAGACCTGCATATCCATATACCTTGCTCTCAGTCTTCACTTGTATTAGAGTTGCAAGGAATATTGCAACAGATCTCCATGCAATATTGACTCTAGCTTGAACGCGTCGATAAATTGCAACATCTTCACTATTGCATGGTGGATGACCTGAGTGGGAATACAGGAATATTCCCAGGAGTGTCGACTATTCCTGACCCACTTGTGGGGTAGAGATAATTAGAGATAGACAGATGTATTGATAGATAGAGACAGATATATTAATAGATAGAGATAATTAGAGATAGACAGATGTATTGATAGATAGAGACAGATATATTAATAGATAGAGATAATTAGAGATAGATAGATGTATTGATAGATAGAGACATTTATAGAACAGATGAGATGACAGGAGGATAATAATTAAGAGATAGAAGATGTAATTGACAATATAGTATTAGATATATATTGAGATAATTAGATATGACAGATGTATTGATATATGGATATATTAATAGATAGAGATAATTGATGTATTGATAGATAGAGACAGATATTATTAATAGATAGAGATAATTAGAGATAGATAGAGACAGATATTTTTATAGATAGAGATAATTAGAGATAGGTAGACGTATTGATAGAGCTAGAGAGAAATAAAGAGAGACACACATACATTGACAGAGACAGTATTATAAACAGACATTGACAGACACATAAAGGCAGAGACAGACAGACAGATAGACAAGCGTATTGACAGACAGACAAAACACCTCACCAAGACACTCAATTAAAGGCACTAATTAAGAGACAAAATTACATTAAAATTGATAAGAAATAAAAAAAATATAATAACTAATTAAAAAAAGTAAATAAAGAAATAAGATAAAGAAAATAGATAACAAAATATGAAAGGAAATTCGCCATAACTTAACCCGGAAGTAAGTCTCCTCAACACTTTGCTAACAGGTCCCCAAGATACCCTGCTAAGTATGTGGTCTGTACTTAAAAGCACTAAGGAAGAAGAAGGAGAAGGACAAAGAATAACAAGAATGTACAAGAATAGAGAGGGAAATAACAAAGAAATAATAACGAAAGTGTATATGAGAAAAGATGATAAAAGGGGAGGTAAAGGTCACAAAGGAATATACCAGAGAAGAGAGAGAAGAGATAGCGTTTAGGTGCCTCTTACATTCCTTCTTTTTTCTTTCTCTTCTCATTTTATTTGTCTTTCTCTCATTTTTAACCCGCTTCTTTGCTGACATTTAAGAAGAGGTTAGGTTAGGTTAGGTTAGGTTAGGTTAGAATAAGTAAATATTATCACAAATACTAAACAACTCGGAGGTAACTTTATAACATATAATTAAGTCAATATTTATGTCAACAAAATAACATAAACCGGTACTAAAACCCAGCCATTAATAATTAGTTACTGTATCGGGAAGAAAATTACAAAAACTACTGTAAGAGTTTTTTTTTTTAACTTGTGTTGATATTTAAAATGGTAAAATCGGACGTGAAAACAACAGAAAAAGGTAGAATTTTTGGTTTTGTAGACTGACGGTATTCTGGTTTTTTATCTTGAAGGGAATGTACCCATATCTCTCTCTCTCTCTCTCTCTCTCTCTCTCTCTCTCTCTCTCTCTCTCTCTCTCTCTCTCTCTCTCTCTCTCTGTAGCAACACCTGTAAGCCTCGCTGTACCGTCATGTAAGAGGTGGTGAGGGATGATAAATAAACTAGACCTCGCTACAGTATCCTACAGCACGTATACATAATATTCATAACTTTAACCCCTATGTATACTATAAAAATAACTATGTATACAATCTACAAGCCAGAACTAAAATACAGTTTCTGTATTTTGTATCTGAGAAAAACTGAAATATCTTAAACAATGAGAAATTCTACAAAATTTCTGCATAATGAATCAAAAGGTGTGACTTATTTTGTAGATGATATATTTTACCTGTTCTGTATAACCTAGTCTAATGTAGCTATGAATCTGGTATGTAACCCTGAAAAATGTTAGGTGTGTGTGTGTGTGTGTGTGTGGAAAAAATCCTAAATTCCCACTGTAATTGAGAACCACCAGACTTTCTTCTCCGTCAGTAGGTTCCTCCGTCAGTATGTTCCTCCGTCAGTAGGTTCCTCCGTCAGTGGGTTCCTCCGTCAGTGGGTTCCTCCGTCAGTGGGTTCCTCCGTCAGTGGGTTCCTCCATCAGTAGGTTCCTCCGTCAGTTGGTTCCTCCGTCAGTAAGTTCCTCCGTCAGTGGGTTCCTCCGTCGGTTAATCCTCCGTCAGTAGCTTCCTCCGTCAGTGGGTTCTACCACTCCGTCAGTGGGTTCCCCGTCGATGGGTTCCTCCGTCAGTTTGTTCCTCCGTCAGTCGGTTCCTCCGTCAGTAGGTTCCTCTGTCGTTGGTTCCTCTGTCAGTAGGTTCCTCCGTCAGTGGGTTCCTCCGTCAGTGGGTTCCTCCGTCAGTAGGTTTCCTCCGTCAGTGGGTTCCTCCGTCAGTTGGTTCCTCCGTCAGTGGGTTTCTCCGTCAGTTGGTTCCTCCGAAAACTGGTTTCTCTGTCAGTTGGTTCCTCCGTCAGTGGGTTCCTCCGTCAGTTTGTTCCTCCGTCAGTGGGTTACTCCTTCAGTGGGTTCCTCCGTCAGTTGGTTCCTCCGTCAGTTGGTTCCTCCGTCAGTTGGTTCCTCCGTCAGTTGGTTCCTCCGTCAGTGGGTTCCTCCGTCAGTGGGTTCCTCCGTCAGTAGGTTCCTCCGTCAGTGGGTTCCTCCGCCAGTAGGTCGAGATGGCGGCGGCAGCTCAAGTGGGTTGGTGGGTAGGAGGGGAGATGCCAAACTGTATATTCATATCAAGGTTTCCTGAATATTTGAGAACTTAACAGATGCTCGGGGGAAAGGATTCTCTTGTATGGCTGTAGAGAGTTGGGGAGGAGGTGGGGAGAGAGACAAGTAGGGAGGAGAGAAGGTGGTGATGTTGAGAGAGAGAGAAGTGTGTGTGTGTGTGTGTGTTCTTTGTATAAGTGTGTATGTACGTATTTTCAAACATAAGGCAAAACGCACACATGGACATACTAGAAATAAATCCTTATCTGGAAAACTTCACGGAATCAAAAAAAAATCTTAATATATGATTTTTCGAATTCTGGTTTGGAATCAACTTTTATTCTCAGCTCTTTTCCACTCAAAGAAATATCCTCCTGATGAGTTGAATTTTTTTCCAAGAAATGATTAATACTGAAGACGTGGGAAGGGAGGGAGGGAGGGAGGGAGAATGAGAGGGAGGGAGCGTAGGAAGAAGGTGGAGATGTTTTTTAGATTATTTAAAATTTGTTCTCGATTTTAGTTGTATTTTTAATTAACTTATTACTGGTTATTTATATTTCGGCTGTTTACTATTGATGGTAGTTGTCTATTATGGGTGACTATTATATATCTATACAGAGGTTAATATCGTATCTAGCTCTGTGAAACCGTGAACTGTGAACTTTGAAGGTGAATCACAAAATACAGAAGTTCACCTGGGGAATATACACCAGCCCTACGAACTCAGGTGAATTGTTTTTACCAAGGTTCAACATAAAGGCTCATAGGTAACATGACGCTAGGGTTTTTTTTTGTGGCCCAGAGACACACTATTAATGTCTTTTGTACACATAGAATCCAAACACGTTATCATTTCTCCTCTGAACCCATGACATGAAACCTTACGACACATGTGAACCCCTGACATGAACCCTTATGACACCTCTGAACCCCTGATATGAACCCATACCACACCACTGAACCCCTGACATGAACCCTTACGAACACCTCTGAACCCCTGAAATGAATCCTTACAATAGTTTCTAAACGTTTTTTTTAATTAATTAGTTATGTTTTCATTTCTTACATGAATCAGTCAGCTTCATGAATGCTTTACCTGACGTAGTGACTCACCGAAGGCTTCCATTTGTCCTAATATCTTGAATTAGTGAATATAATTAGGAAATATTTTGTTATGCGTATTTTTATTTTTGTTATTATTATTATTATTATTATTATTATTATTATTACTATTATTATTATTATTATTTTATTATTATTATTATTATTATTATTATTATTGTTGTTGTTGTTGTTGTTGTTGTTGTAGTTGTTGTTGTAATAGGTTGACCTTGAGAAGTATCACACGCTGGAGGAGACGTTGTATGGAGGATCATCTTTAAGGTGGTCCTCCAAAACGAAGATTTCTCAAGGGATCCGTCATGACTTTGGATAAGGTGTCCCTCAAGCCTCATAACTCATACCTGACACCCTCATACTTCATACTAGACATTTTCACATCTCATACCAGACACCCATATTATTATTAGTAGTAGTAGTATTCAGATTTCTCTAAGTTTTCTTCTCCTTCAAACTCTCTTCCTTTACCCTTTCTTTCCCTTCGTTTTCCCACATCTTCACATTTATCCTTACTTTCCCATTCATAATCATCATCATCTCTTTCCCTTCATTTCCATCATCAATATTTTGTATCAATGTTCACTCCTGTTATATATATATTTCGTATGTATGTAAACAATCATTCAAAAAACTATGTCTGTACTTGGGGTGAACGATGAATTTCACAATGAACACTACGATTCCTGTTATCTCGGTAGGGTTGTCAAAATCTTCCGTTTGTTGTGTCATATTTTCTCCCAGATTTATATATTTAACACCCTGTAAGTCTTCCACGTCCAAAGGTTTACAATGTGTCCACCAAGTTGAGACTGTCTGGGTTTCGTGAGCTTAAAGATGTGTAGCTCAAGGGTTCGTTTTGCGGTGGTTTTGTGTTTCATTTGGGTTCGTTTTTTGGTGAGTTTGTTGCATTATGATTCGTGTTTTGGTGATTTCGTTTTCTTGTGGTTTGTGCCTCATTGGTTCAAACTCGATGGATCTTTATCATTGTTTCAAAACTCAAAGATTCATATCTAAGGGTTTGCAGCTCGAAGGTTCGTGTCTCGAAAGGTTCATATTCCAAGGGTTTGTATATCTTCAGAGGTTCGCATCAGAAAGGTTCTTAAGTCAAATATTTGTATCTCAAAGGTTCATATATAGACAGATCGCAATTAAAAGGTTCGTATGTAGAAAGATCGTATCTCAAAAGTTCGTATCTAAAAGGATCAAATCTCGAAAGTTCGTATCTCAAAGTACCTACATTGGTCTTCCCTTCTGAGTGAGTTTACAAGTATACACGTCTTAACTGCCTCTCCCAACCTACACACAACCTCGTCCATGATTCATAACGTTAAGTGAAGCAATTTAACCCTTTATATGTAACAATTTACACCCTGAAGCAATAAGAACAAAAACACCCCTCATCAAACGTAAACATACTGTAATAGTTCTTGATATCTATCTGGCCTCACATAACACTGGAACGTTCTCTCAGGAATCGTAAAACTCTCTTGGGTCTTTCATAGTCTCCATAAAATGTGTCCCCAGGAGGAATGAACGTCCTTACCATCTGTCAATAGAACGAGCCTTTGGTGCGTTTTAAGGCCCATTTTTTTCAATCATCTAACTATCAATAAGTCTTGATCTTATCATTCTTAAAAACGACACAGATATTTCAGTATGTGTTAAATATCTTCCTCAACTCCTGGATACAGATTCTGAAATGATCTTAACTATTCTTCATAGCTTAAGATAAAAGATTGTACTAACGATTTGACTTGAGATAAACCACTGAAAAATGACTTACAAAACATAACTTAAGAACAGCACTTGAACTAGACCTCAACGGCATACGTATTCTTAGCAATAGTTAGGAGACATAGGTAATAGAGAGAGAATACTTGCGAAATATTCCTAATCTTAAAAATATTCTCAAATGTAAATCAACCAATCAGGTGTCCTTTTACATCCTCAGTCACAAGAAAAACTTTCCAACTTTTTTTTTCGTCAGAATTTGGACTTTCAGAAATGCCAGACTATCAAAACTAACTGTAGATTATCGTTGTATTTTAAAAGTCATGTATTTAATTTTCCAGTTCAATAGACACAAGGATCTTACTGTCTTGTAAAGTGTAATTTTCTAAAGTGAGAGACAAAGAATTATTATTTTTTTTTTATTTACGAGACGATGTGACAATGATGTAAATAGATTATAAATGTTTGCTGTACCCTGTAACTTCAATGTCTGTACCTGTATTTGTATCTGTCTCTGAACTTGTACCTCTACCTTTTCCTGTAACTCTACCTGTTACCTGTGATGTTTCCGAAAATGCGTTAATTAAGTGGAAATGTTTGACATAAATTCTCTTTACATATTTTACAGAAATGAAA
>NW_024716084.1:0-13785 GCF_018991925.1 Homarus americanus | reverse complement strand
AGAAACTGGTATGAGCTGCTATAACCTTGTTGGTGGATGTAGTCAAAGGTGATTCATACTATTCGTTAAATTTCTCGGTCTCAGCTCTCATCCTCCTGACACTGACATGTTGAACAGAATGATTCGGTATCAGTGTTGGCCGGTGATGTGAATCTGGCAAAAGTGAAGAAGCATTTCCAGTTGCTGTTTTATTCTTCATTCTGAATTTCAACTTCAAGTACAACCAGACTCATCCAACCCTCACGATATTTATAAAAGGCATAAATTAATAAAATGTTAAAATAATACAGTATTTTGTAGCAAAAAATATATTTTACCTTTTTCCAAAATACCAAACAAAGAACATTGAAGAAACTATTGCCAGTTGGTTATTCTCTAGTCTTCTACTGTTACCTTTAACAACACCTGTAATAATAGTAATAATCAGGGCCACAGCCCCAGGTGAACACCAGCCTGGTCACAGGTGTGATTATCTACACAACGAGCGCCACAATGGTTCCTTGATGAACACATTCAGGTGAGGTAAGCACCACCGCCGCCACCTGAAGTGAAGTATCGCACAGGTGAGGAAAATAATAAAGAAACAAGAATGAAGTAGTTCTCTCCCCGTGCACCGCCAGTCACCCAACCCCACCCCACAGTCACCAGTCATCCTCCCGCCACACCACAGTCACCAGTCATCCTCCCCGCCACACCCCAATCACCAGTTCATCCACCCCTCCACACCCCAGTCACCAGTCATCCACCCCTCCATCCCACAGTCATCCACCCCTCCACCCCACAGTCACCAGTCATCCACCCCTGTACACCCCAGTCACCAGTCATCCACCCCTCCACCCCATCACCAGTCATCCTCCCCACACCCCAATCACAGTCATCCACCCCTCCACACCCCAATCACCAGTCATCCTCCCCACACCCCAATCACCAGTCATCCTCCCGCCACACCCCATCACCAGTCATCCACCCCTGTAACCCCAGACACCAGTCATCCACCCTCCACCCAGGATTCGAGGTTAGTAAATACACCAGGAAGGGTAGCAGGTGGTAGGTGTCTCAGGTGAGCTCTAACAACTTCCTCACCAACACTAAGTCTTACATCTCTACGTCAATTGTTAAAATAATCGACGTAGAATTTATAACAATTATCCTGCTTTCTACGTCCTAACTTTCTGCGACATTTTAATAACATATAACTTTTTTTCAATGTTCACCTGCGTCCCAAACTCTATACAGAGTTGTTCACTGACCCACACACTGTTGATCACTCACTAATGTAACGAAACTCACTTCCAAGATTATGCAGCGATGAAGAATAATATTTATCTTAACTCCGTATATTCAACTTGTCACTTGATATACTGTATCGAGTGTGACGCCTGACAACCCGGTCTGTTTATCGTCTTAGGTGATGAACGTGTGTGTGTGTGTGTGTGTGTGTGTGTGTGTGTGTAGATCATATAAAAGAGATTACCAAAATATATGAAAGGAAAATTAATGTTATTGTGAGGTGAAGTAATATCTCCCCAGTAAGGGGCCGCAGTAATAATTCATCATAACGTAAAGACGACGTTTCGCTCCTCATGGCATGAAGGAGACTGAGATGGGAGTGATTAAGTCTCTCTCTCTCTCTCTCTCTCTCTCTCTCTCTCTCTCAGGCCATGGTGGTGGTCCTTTTGATACCGAGTTTTCAGTCAGTAAGAAGTTATTTTTGGTCTCCGACGAGTTTATTCGGGTGTTCACGAGAACTCTCTTGGTCTTAGTCAAGGTCTTCTTGGGTGGGGATATGGGAGAGCTATTTTGGTCTTGAGGTCAACTGAAAAGCGGAAGTTTTTTCATGCCTTGGCGTTGTTCTCCGGTCGTTTTTTCGTCCCAAGGTCTTGAATTTTTTGGGGGAGGAGAGGGAAGAGAACCTTTTGGTCTTTTGGGGCAGAAGAGCTCTATCAGTCTTGGGTCTCTCCTTTGGAATGGGTGTGTAGTTTCAAAGCCAGATTTAATTTTTATTTTGCAAAGATGTTCATACGACACGTTCTTATTATCTCGTGAACTATGGGTCAAAGATTGCTTGGCTCACATAGCTGTTGTCTTTCATTAAGATTACTTTATAGTCAGCCCAGTGCTTCTCTAATACCTTAACACGTATAATATCGTGAAATGAACAGGGTGGAGACTGGTGTCCGGCCATTTCTACTATTTATATTAGGTTACATAAGGTAAGAATGGGTTAGGTTAGGTTTGTGTAGGTTAGGTTAACTTTTTTTGGTAGGGAAAGGTTTGTTAAGGTTAGTAATGTAGGTAATCACATCTAGCAACAAAAAATATAACCTTGCCAACAGTGTAATAGAACAATTTTGTGAAGATTCAAACTGTAAAGTGATAATAAAAATGCAAACCGTTTTAATTTCACTGAAACATAAGAAATTAAACTTTGAACATTCACACAACAGCTAAGTCGACGAATGCGTGGAGTGTATCTAGTAACACGTCTCCCCCAAAGGCCTCGTGTCGTGTTAGGGCGACATACCTACCTCCGCAACATAACACAACACGACGACCACTATCACGGACTTTATTGTACCACTTGTCACCCGGCCTGAGGCACACTGCAACAATTAACCGGTAATAATTAAAAGGAAACTGGTCTTTCTCATTTAGCGGGGAGGCAACACGGGGCAGCCTGGACGAGGGAGGTTTATGGGGTGAGGGATAATGACTCCACCAGGAAGAGAGGTGGCAGCAGTTAACAGGCAAGATTGTTGGATCACGTGAAGAGTAGCCATGAGCTTATTTCACCTGATGACCAACTACTCTAATGCTACTTGGTGGCTTAGGATGGGCGTAGTTTAGGTTAGCGTTAGGGTGGTTAATCTTAAGGTGAAATAACCTGAGGCTAACTTTCAAGTGATCAGATTAGTTTTCACTGCACAAGGATACCGTTATTTACCAGTGATGATTTTTACGGGTAGTCAGGATACAGAAGATGTTCCCCGCAGCATCAACACACACACACACACATACACATCCTCCCCATGAAGTTAAAGAAACAGTCATAAAATAACCCTCTCATCATATCCTTTGGTCAATCTCAGTTACACAGCTCACTCATACCACTTGAGGTCCAGTGATTCATGTTTCTCATTTATTATTAGTAAGGTGTGTTTTGTTGTTGTTTGTGTTGTTGTTTATATCTCGCCTCCTTTAATATAAACCTTAAACCTGTCAACGACGTAAGGACTCCTCCGTGACGATGCACTTTGTCATGATATCATAAATCAAACCCAAGACTATCATTTCCTCCTCCTCCTCCACCTCATCATCATCGTCGTTTCCTACCTCCTTCCCTTCTACCTCCTTCTCTTTTTCCTCCTCCTCCTCCTCATTCTCCTTTACCCCCTGCAATACGTCCTCCTTCTCTACCTCCCCGCCTCCGCCTCCTCCTCATTCTCCTTTACCCCCTCACCATTCCTCCTCCTCTACCTCCCCGCCTCCGCCTACTCCTCCTCTACCCTCCCGCCTCCGCCTCCTCTACCGCCATAAACAACAACATCCTACAGCTAGACTTAACACACAAACATCTCCAGAGACCAGTCAAGTCTCCCAACCTTCGAGGAAAGTTCAGAATGGTTTCATTATTTCTCTCTCTCTCTCACTGGTGTATATCATGTTATCTTTCCTCTAAACAGGATGTCTCTCAGTTTGTTTATCCTGACGTATCCTTCTTGAGGAGTTTTATCATGGTTATGTGCTTGTTATTGTAGTTATCGTTATTATCCATATTATTCATTCATTTCATCAACTCCTTTCATTACCCCACTTTTCTTCCTATCTTCCATTCCTAAACTAATTATTCCCAGTTATCAATTACGGTATATTCTCCATTTTTCCTCGTTTCTCTGTTTTTACTCTTCTATCCTTCCTTAATACTGCTTCTCTTCTCCGCCTCACTTCTTGTAATGTTTCTATACACATCTCTATTCTTTTCTGTCTTCTTATCTGTATACTACATCCCTCACCGTCGCTAAAGAGTGTGTGTGTGTGTGTGTGTGTGTGTGTGTGTGTGTGTGCGAGATGAGAATGGTAATAGGGGTATTAACGTCATCCCTCAAGAAGAAGTGAGGGAGGCAGTAAGCTCACACTGTGGCCGCTCAACACTGTTTACTGAACCTTATCACCTCAACTCTGCCTCCTGAGAACCTGACTCTTGGTTTTTACGAATGAATGTTGGTGTGTGTGTGTGTGTGTGTGTGTGTGTGTGTGTGTGTGTGTGTGTGTGTGTGTGTGGATTCAGATAAGTTCTTCACAAATATCACTAAGTTATGTGCTACGGTATAATGTACATTCAATAACAACAAACTATCGCGCCGCTCTCCGTACTTGTCAGTCTGGAACACAGGATAAAATGTTTAGAAAACCCGGGTACTATGAGTGGCTGAGGTATTTGATTATTCCCAGTTCAACGGACCTCGTGATCATTTTTTGTTGACTCTACAGACATATTAATTATCATACTGTTTTAGGGTTATAATATTGATGCCAAACTAAGATAAGAAAGGAATTTACTTTACAGATATTCATGAGGAGATACTGCAGGTAATAAGATAGGTCACCTGAAACACTCACCGCGATGTGTTGTTTAAGACGAGGGAACACTATTGTATGAGTGTTGGGATTAAAGTTGACTCAGTGATGATGGCTAATAGAGGGTTGGTTTATACTTGAGGACGAATACGGTAATTGTATAGTAAAGTTCATATATATATATATTACGATATATTTATATCATATGTATATTTTGTACGGTATATTACTCTTAGATAATCAAATCCTGGTAATATCCTCCGTGTATCTATAAATACTGCCGAGTGTTAACCAGGTCACCTGTGTGATGTTCACCTTGTGCCCTGGGGAGGTGGAGAGCCTGGTGTGGTCACGAGATACACACACACACACACACACACACATATATACACACACACTCATCACGACTGTCACTATCACTTTGTTCTGATGCATACGACTTATTCAATCTGTTATAACTGTGCGTGTGTGTGAAGACTTATTCTCCTTGGAGCTTTGTCTACGAATCATTTTATTAACATCATCACTTCATAATACAGGAACCGTACTGCCACAACAAATATGGCTGCTTCCATGTAGCTGTCATGGATGCGTCAGCACTAAACATTCGCATCTTTATAACTGCGTTTGTATCATCATCATCATCAAAAAGAAGATTGCATTACATTATTTGTCTCCTACACAGAACCCCCCCCCGGCGCTCCTCCATCACAACAACAAGACTTAACTCACACTGGCTGGCGGCGCTGCTCAACACCTGGGGGAACCTTGCCCTACCTGTGAAGATAAATAGATAGTGTTAATGGATGTTAATTAGGTGCCAAGGTAATTTAGTTAACCCTTTATTTTGTTGACACACGCGCACACACACACACACACTTCATCCTGACCACCGACGTAAGACGGGTCAGACGCACCTGGCGCTGCTCAGCAGCAGCCACGTCAACTGTTATGTTGGGCCCATACCAATCTCCTCCCTGAACCCTCCTCCCACCGGAATATCAACAGGTCTCGCCAGAAGTTACTATTTCATTTGGGAAAAGGAATGGAACCAGTGTTGAATAGTGGTGAACAGTGCTAAGTCAGTGAAAACAACTCGGCAGTTGAGTCTGAGCCAAGCTATCCCACACAGTGAGGTCCCAGGCACCCAGTGATAATTCCCTGAGACCACACCTCACCCACTTGAGTGAGTGAATTCCTGTGACAACGGACCCGTGGTGTCCCATTATGCACGAACGCATAGTGAATGAGTTGCTACAGCATCATGTGATTCTTCATCTTACCTGCAGAAATTACTAAACCGTGATGCCCTCAACACCATCCGTGAAATTACTGAGCATGTGATGCCTATAACACCATCTGTGAACATAAAAATAAGGAGTCTGCAATAGGCCGGTTGGCCTGTGCATGACTCTGTTGAGAGTTACTACCTCTCTCATCCATGAATCTATCTAGCCTCCTTTTGAAACTTTCCAGTTCCTTATATAGGCAATAGGGGTTGGTGTAAACAGGACTGCCCAGTATGGGCCAATAGGCCCTTTGCAGTTTCCTCCATTCTTATGTTCTTATGTATACTACAAGGTGCTAAGCTTTTCACTCGTCCACCACCCTATTGTAGACCAGTTTCTTCCCTCTCCCTCTCCTAAACCCTAAACTTATCCAACTTGATTCCGTTGCTCGGGTCTATCCTGCTCCGGATATTATAAGAACTTTATCTATCCTTTTATTGATTCCTTTCACCCCTTGAATACTTCTATCATATCTCCCCTCACTCTTCGTCTTTCTATGGAATGCAAGTTAAGGTTCTTTAACCTATCCTGATATGGAAGGTTTCTAAGTCCCGGAATCATTTTTTGTCATTCTTGCTGCACCGACTCTGGTGAATATATATCCACTCTATAATAGGGGCACCGGAACTGAACCCATAATCGAGTGCGGCCGGACTAGCGCAAATATAGTTGCAATAAGACCTCTATCTTATTTACCTTTAATTTATAAGTTCTCTCTGTTTATTTCGAACATTAACGCACTGTTTCTGGGCCGTGGTCCGGGCTTAAATACCCCTAGGTCTCTTTCACAATTCGACTTCTCTAGGTTGATGTTGTTGGGCTGTATACAATATCAGTGATGTTCTTCCAATATTAAGTACGCTGCACTTGCTGGTGTTGAATTTCATTGCCATTTTTAGACCACCCCTGCAGTTTATTTAGATCCTCCTGTAATGCAGCATCCTGCCTGAATTAATCTGCCGTCCCTATTTGGTGTCATCCGCAAACTTGCTTATGTCACTGCTGATCCCATATCTAGACCGTTTATGTGAATTGTCAACAAGAGTGGGCCTGAGTACTGACCTGGGAACCCCACTGGTTACGGTCCCTCAGATTTAACACCATCTACGCTGACCCTCTGCGTTCTATCGGTGAGCCATGATTTTATCCAATTTAAAACTTTCCCCTTGATACCATGAGCCTTAATTTTTCTCAGAAGCCTCTGATGCGGTACTCTGTCAAATGCTTTGCTAAAGTCTAAGTAAATAACATCGTAATTTTCATCATTATCTACTACCTCGAAGACTTTCCTAAAAAACGTCAGCAGATTTGTTAGACAAGATTTTCCCTTTGTAAACCCATGTTGAAAGTCGTAGATTAATTTGCTTTTCTCTAAATGCGATCGGATGCTATCTGCTATAATTGATTCAAGAAATTTCCCCACTACTGACGTCAAACTGATCGGCCGGTAATTTGACGCTGATGTTCTGTCTCCTTTTTTAATATAGAATTACTACACCACATCAGGCCCTCATGCTTACCATCTGTGAGGAGATTCTTCACATCAGGCCCCTCATAACACCATCGATACTACACCATCAGGCCCCTCTTACTTACCATCTGGCAGAACCCATCATCAGGCCCCTCATAACACCATCTGTGAGGGAATTACTACACCACGTCAAGCCCCTCACAACACCACCTGTGAGGGAACTAGTACTCCACGTGATGCCCCTCATAACGCCATCTGTGAGGGAGTTACTACACTACGTGTCTGCTGTTCAACACCTCAGCTCACATGATCTACGTGTGTAAACATTAATCTGTATGTTCACTGTATGTTCCTTCACCTTTCTCTAATGAAGGCTTTTGTTAAACCACCAATGCATGTAATAAGTCATTTATGTCCAATGTATTTTCATGTGGGCACAAGCTTTCAATAAACCGTTTATTATTATTATTATTGTATTTACACACACACACACACACACACACACACACACACACACACACACACGAGGCCTCCGTCAAGGTTATCCCTCGAGGCCTCACGTGCTGGGTCCTTCTGAAGTGAGTTTATTTTTTACCTGAACAAGTACTTTATTACCTATAGCAGCACTTTGTTATTATTTATTACATTCAGTATATGAAATAACTACCGTAAGTTCAAGGTCTTAGATACGTGTTATTCAATTAATGAGAGACTACCTGACGAAAACGTGTTCATTATAATGACCTAATTTCATGCATCAAAGCTATGACCTTCATGCATGTTGCTCCATGATTAATCTCATGATGGTGGAAATTCTAATGCCGGTGCAGTTTGTCATCAATATTTTTTTCCTCAACTTAATACTGTATCCCTCACAAACACATCACAAAACGTATTTAAAAATCCAAAATATGTTGAACAATTTCTCGTTAATTATCTCCAAAAGTTTTTAAAAATCGATCACTGCAACATTCCATTTTCCACGGCAACATTCCTCGCCTATTTACACAATACTGCCTCCTTTCATGCTAATATTATTCCTTTATAATACCTTCGTAAGTACTTTTCTACAACACTGTGCTGACTGTTGTAGTCCACTGTACCTGTACCTTACTGTACCTTATTGTATTTACTGTCTTACAGTGTAAAGGGAGGTACAATCTGTGGAGTAACACTAGAAGCTGTTCATGAGTGATTAAGAGAGCACAGGTGACCTTGGGGTGCAGCAGGTAACAGCAACACCTGACAGAATGCGTCCAGCAACCGCCGCCACCTGTCCTGCCTAGACCCCGCGGCACTATTACACCACAGGTAGACACGTACACCATAATACCGCTGATACATAAACAAGAGCATGAGATCCGGTAAACAAGCACTCTCACTCTTTGACACGCACCTCTCACCCCAGCACAGGCCTAACGAGAGTCATGACAGAGTTCAATAATTAACAAGAAGAGCTGAGACATGGGCACTACAGAGGGGTCTATTATATATATATATATATATATATATATATATATATATATATATATATATATATATATATATATATATATATATATATATATATATATAAACTTCATTAGAGAGAAATAGTCATAACCTGAGGTTACAGAAGTTTTCGAGAGAAGTTTATAGACGAGTATCTTGCCTTGTATATATCTATCTATATACCAGACAGCCAGTAAGCACTATGTTTCGCTGTTGGTGGTGAGATCCTTCCTGCGCTTTTACTGTAAGGCAGAAGGTAAGATCATACAGAAAATCATCCTAAGTTCAATATTTCCTCCTAACTGCAAATACGAGACATAGTTACGGTCGAATCCGGGCGGGATTTGATTGTTATTCAGATACAATCTTAAGTGATGCAGTTTACGAGTCAATCAGACGCATTCTCACTGCTTCACTTACGAGAAAATATTTTGTCGTAAAGTTTTGTAAAAATCCCGTGCCCCGATTCTGATAACTTCGCAAGATAACTCTTCCCCATAAGAAGAGATAAGTGAACGTACAAATAATATCTCTTTACGTCATTTTAACCGTAATCACAATTGTTTTTAATAGCAGCTTACGATCGTCACAGTCGGGGGTGTTCTCGCGTCAGGTAGTGGTGGCCTGGCCTGGGTGTTACTTACCTTGCGACGCTCACAGAATCCCGCTCAAGTGTCGATAGATTTTAGATGCATTTGATTAGAGTCTAGGCTGGCACCGAGCTTTTTGCTGTGTTAAGAGAGAGAGACGACGGACACAGGCAGGCAGGACGGGGAGGGGCAGGGAGACACAGGGGACACCCAGCTTTATGTGTTACTGTTCAGCCAGGCGGGTCTTTCCTCCGTGACTCAATCAATTCTCGCCCTTACCACCTCTAACTGTAAAGGTTATTTCCTATTACGATTTTTATGCCATCTGCGCTTAATAATCCCTGCAAGCCTTGTTTTTGGTATTCAAATCTAATTATTCCATTAATTATGTATATATATATATAATTACTTATTGATCTAGTTAATATTTAGTATGACCCGGTTTGTGTTGTTCTCAGTATCGTCATATTTCTTTCATTTATTTAACTTTGCCGATTTTTCCCCGATTTATTCTTTATCAACGTTTCTAACTCTTTTGTATATATTTTTTATTGATTAATATTGTCTCTTTTATCATATATTATACCCGGTACAGAGACACTGACCTGATTGACGAGTCTTTTATAGCAATGATAATACCGACAGAGAGAGACACAGACAGAGAGACAGACACAGACAGAGAGATAGACAGGGACAAAAATAGACAGACAGAAAGATAAATAGACAGACAGAAAGATAAATAGACAGACAGACAGAGACGTGTACTTGGTAGACATCTGTTTATCAAAAACACTATTACCGGGGCCATCCGAGGTAGTAGTAGTTTGTGTTCTCTCTCGTTCAAGTGTTGCTCTTGGTAGTTAATGAGGAATATACCAGGTGTGGAATATACCAGGTGTGGAATATACCAGGTGTGGAATATACCAGGTGTGGAATATACCAGGTGTGGAATATACCAGGTGTGGAATATACCAGGTGTAGAATATACCAGGTGTGCGATATACCAGGTGTGGAATATACCAGGTGTGCGATATACCAGGTGTGCGATATACCAGGTGTGGAATATACCAGGTGTGCGATATACCAGGTGTGGAATATACCAGTTGACAGCTCCTGACACCATACTACATACCTGGAGGATGCCTCCAGAGATTTAATTTCCATACCTATAAAACATATACGTGTACTGTGTTGGCTCAACTTAGTGATATGTACAATAGTGTTTCAAGAACACTCCCTATTACTGTGGAATCTGTGTGTACTTATATCACTGTACGTGTAAATCTTCTCATACCAGTGTTCTTCCCATTATTGTTTGGTTGTTTCTCAATAAATTAAACACAATTATGTTTGACATAATAAAATATATCTTGAACAATAAGGTGTTTGGTAGCTTTGTGATCTGTGTACCTGTGTCTGTACCTATGTCTGTACCTGTGTCTGTACCTGTGTCTGTACTTGTGTCTGTACGTGTGTCTGTACCTGTGTCTGTACGTGTGTCTGTACGTGTGTCTGTACCTGTGTCTGTACGTGTGTCTGTACCTGTGTCTGTACCTGTGTGTACCTGTGTCTGTACCTGTGTCTGTGTGTCTGTACATGTGTGTCTGTACTGTGTCCTTACCTGTGTCTGTACTTGTGTCTGTACCTGTGTCTGTACCTGTGTCTGTACTACTGTGTCTGTACCTGTGTCTGTACCTGTGTCTGTACCTGTGTCTGTACCTGTGTCTGTACCTGTGTGTCTGTACCTGTGTCTGTACCTGTGTCTGTACTTGTGTCTGTACCTGTGTCTTTACTTGTGTCTCTGTACTGTTCTCTACATGTGTCTTTCTTGTGTCATACCTGTGTCTGTACCTGTGTCTGTACACCTGTACTTGTCTGTACCTGTGTGTGTACCTGTGTCTTTACATGTCTGTACCTGTCTGTACGTGTGTCTGTACCAGTGCAGGTCTGTACCTGTGTCTGTACCTGTGTCTTTATTGTCTGTGTTTACTGTGTGTCTGTATCTGTGTCTGTACCTGTGTCTGTACCTGTGTCTGTACCTGTGTCTGTACGTGTGTCTGCTGCACCTGTGTCTGTACCTGTGCCACGTGTGTCTGTACCTGTGTCTGTATCTGTGTGTACTGTCTGTACCTGTGTCTGTACCTGTGTCTGTACCTGTGTGTCTGTACCTGTGTCTGTACGTGTGTCTGTACCAGTGTCTGTACCAGTGTCTGTACCTGTCTGTATGTGTCTGTACCTGTGTGTGTCTTTACTTGTCTGCTTTGTGTCATACCTGTATGTACCTGTGACTGTTCATGTGTCTGCATTCATGTGTCTGTGCAGTGTGTGTACCTGTGTCTGCACGTGTGTGTGTGTGTGTCTGTACCTGTCTGTCTGTCTGTGTGTCTGTACCTGTGTCTGCCATGTCATCTTAGCACCTGTGTCTGTACGTGTGTCTGTACCTGTGTCTGTACTGTGTGTACCTGTGTCTGTAACGTGTGTCTGTACACTGTGTCTGTACATGTGTCTGCACGTGTCTGTACCTGTGTCTGTACGTGTGTCTGTACCTGTGTCTTTACTTGTCTGTACCTGTGTGCACCTGTGTCTGTACCTGTCTCTGTCATTATTCTGTGTGTGTGTGTGTGCCTGTGTCTGTCGTGTGTGTGTGTGTGTGTGTACCTGTGTGGCTGGCGCGGTGTGTGGCGTGTGTGTGTGCCTGTGTCTGTGTGTGTGTGTGTGTGTGTCTGTGCCTGTCTCGCGTGTGTCGTGCCGTGGTGTGTGTGTACCTGTCTTTTAGTGTGTCTCGTGTGTGTTGGCTTCTGTGTCTGTGCATGTGTGTCTGTGCCTGTCTGTGCGTGTGTGTGTGTGTGTGTGTGTCTGTACCTGTGTCTGCGTTGTGTCTGTACTGTGTTTGCGTGTCTTCTGTACCTGTGTCTGTGTGTGTGTGTGTGTGTGTGTACTTATTAATGCTGTACATGTGTGTGCGCGCCGATGCTGTACGATAATGTCTGTACGGTGCAATGTCGCGTGCGCGATACTGGCGCACGGTATGGCGCGCGTGATGCTGTACCTGTCTGCGGCGCTGTTGTGATGCTGTACCTGTGACTGGCCGCGTGTCTTGGCCGTATTGATGCCTTTCTTCATTGATGATGCTCATGCGCTCCAGCAATCTGATCGCGCGTTATTGTCTGTACCGCCGTGGTCGCAGCGCGCGGTGGCGCATGTGTGGTACCTGTGTGCTATATCTGTACCTGTGTTGTGTGCCTCATGTGATATGTGCATAATACTGTGTCTGTACCTAATGTCTGTAGGTGTGTCTGTGTCTGTACATGTGTCTGCACAATATACCTGTGTCTGTACGCAATGTCTGTACTTATGTCTGTACCTGTGTCTGTACCTGTGTCTACATATGTATCTGTACGTGTGTCTGTACCTGTGTGTCTATATGTCTACGTGTGTCTGTACCTGTGTCTGTACCTGTCTGTACTTGTGTCTGTACCTGTGTCTGTTACATGTGTGTCTGTACCTGTGTCTGTATCTGTGTCCATATGCGTGTGTGCTGTGCCTGTGTCCTGCACGATGTGTCTGTACCGCGGTAACGGCAAAATATGCCGCCGTGTTCTGTACCTGTGTCTGCGTGTGTCTGTCTGTACCGCGCGCGTGTCTGTACCAATGACCTGTCCTTGCATTTATTGCTGTGCGCATATGTCTGCCAGTATATATTGTCTGTACCTGTGTCTGTACATATGTCTGTACCTGTCTAGCCACCGTATTCGCTTTAGCGCCAGTAATGCAATGATATGGCGCCGTGGTGCCTAACAATGTCTGTACATGTCTACACGATGTGTACCTAATGTCTGTATAATGTCTGCGCGTGCTTGTGCAATGCTGCGCGTGTGAACGCAACCTGTCGCGGCCGCGCAGTGATGTACGCAATGTGCGCGGCCTGGGGTATTCGCGTGCGGTGATGATATAGCCGCGTGTGTACCTGTGTCTGCATTGTGTCTGTACCTGTGTCTCTACTTGTATCTGTACCTGTCTGTACCTGTGTCTCTAGCTAATGTCTGTACATATATGCCTCATGTCTGTACATGTCTGTACCTGTCTACACATAATGTCTGTACCTCTTTACTTATATCTGTACCTGTGTCTGTTACCTGTGTGTACCTGTGTCTGCGATGTGTCCTGTACTATGTCTGTACCTGTGTCTGTACCTGTCTGGCTGCCGTGTGTACCCTGTGTCTGTACATGTCTCTTCGTGCATGCCTGCCTGATATGTGCATGTGTGCAGCACCTGTGTCTTTTACTTGTGTCTGTACCTGTGTGCAGCACCTGTGTCTGTACATGTGTGTATGTGTGTGCATAATATTCTGTATATACATGCTCT
>NW_024716083.1:0-12556 GCF_018991925.1 Homarus americanus | reverse complement strand
ACAAAGTTCCTGGTCTAGTATAGTAATATCCCTGATCGAGATAGTGTCGGATAAGAAAGTCCTTCCTGTTCGAGTATAAAAAAGTCCTCTGATTGAGTTATAACAAAGCCCTCATGGTAGTATATACAGTCACCAATCGGAGTAAACAAAGTCTCCTTGATCGATTATACAAAGTCCCTTGATCGAGTATAACAAACCCCTGATCGAGTATAACATTCCTGATCGTGTGTAACAAAGTTCTTTGTCGAGTATAGTAATGTCTTGATCGAGTATAACAACCCCTGATCGATTATAACAAAGTCCCCTGGTCGTTTATAAGTAAAAGTACCTGATCGAGTATAACAAAGTCCTCTGTGATGAGTATATAAAGTCCCATGGTCGAGTATAACAAAGTCACCTTATCAAAGTCCTGTTGGGTCCTGGTCGAGTATAACATAGGGCCCCGGTTGAGTATAACAAAGTCTCCTTGCTGAGTATAGCAAAGTCCCCTGATCGAGTATATACAAAGTACCCTGGTCGAGTATAACAAAGTCCCCGGTCGAATATGAAACCATTGCCGCTGATCGAGAATAACAGAGTCCTCTGATTGAGTATAACAGAGTCCGTTGGAAGCCCTGATCGAGTATAACAAAGTCCCCGATCTAGTATAACAAATCCCGTGATCGAGAGTATATACAAAAGGCCTTGACGAGTATAACAAATGCCCCCACGAGTATAACAAAGTCCCCTAATCGAATATAAATAAAGCCCCTGATCTAGTATAACAAAGCGCTACCGGTAGAGATAAGAAAGGGCCCTGGTCGAGTTTTTACAAAGTCCCCTGATCGAAGTATAACAAAGCCTACCATCAGGTATAACAAAGTCCCCTGATCGAGTATATAAATAAAGTCTTCCTGATCGAAATATATCAAACCCCCATGTCGAGTATAAATAAAGTCCCCTAATCGAGTATAAGTCCCTGCTGGTACCAAAGGCCCATAGATCATATATAACAAAACCCCATCTCGTATAACAAAGTCCATATATAACAAAGTCCCGTGATCGAAAGTATAGCAAACGCCCTTGGGAACGAGTATATAACAAAGGCCCCCGGTTGAGTATAAATAAAGCCTCCTCATCGACTATAACAACGTCTTTATCAATATACTACATCCCCTGACATTGAGTATAACATATCCCCTGATCGAGTATAACAAAGCCCTCATTACAGCGCCCTGGGTCGAGAATAAATAAAGGTCCCTTATCGAAATATAAGAAAGCCCTGCCTGAATATAACAAAGTCCTTGGGATTGAGTATAACAAAAGCCCTCATCGTATAACAAAGGCCTCATCGAGTCTAACAAAGTCCCCTGATCACTGGCGACAAAGCCCTTGATCGACTATAACAAAGGCCCCTGATCGAGTATATAACAAAGTCCTTTGATCGAGTATAACAAAGTCCTCAGAACAGCATAACAAAGGCCCTGATCGAGTATAACAAAGTCCCCTGATCGAACATAACAAAGACCCTCGTCGAGTATAAGAAACCACCTGATCGAGTATAACAAAGTCCCTGGGTAGAGTATAACAAAGCCCCTCATCGAGTATAACAGTCCGGTCGAGTATAAACAAAGTCCCTGGTCGAGTATAACAAAGGGCCCCGGTTGAGTATAACAAAGCCTTGCTGAGTATAGCAAAGTCCTCGATCGAGCAATGAAGTCCCCTGGTCGAGTATAACAAAGTCCCCGTCGAATATAACCAAGGCCCCTGATCGAGAATAACAGAGTCCTCTGATGGATAACAAAGTCCCCTTATCGAGCATAAATAAGGCCCCTGGTCAGAGCATAACAAAGCCCCGCAGCGATCGAATACAAAGTCCCCTGATCAGCAACAACGTCCCCTGATCGAGTATACAAAGTCTCCTGGATCGAGTAAAACAAAGCCCTGACTGAGTATAACAAAGTCCCTGATCAGAGTATAACAAAGGCCTCTGATCGAGTATATAACAAAGGCCCTGATCGATAGCAACAAAGTCCCTGATCGTTACAGCAAAGACCCTGGTCGAGTATAACAAAAACCACTCTGATCGAGTATAACAAAGTACCCTGCTGAGTATAACAACGCCTCTGATCGAGAGTAACAAAGTCCCCACCGGTATAACAAATTCCCTGATCGAGAGCGCCCCGGTTGAGTATAACAGAAGTCCTGGTAGAGTATAACAGTTCTATCGAAGTATAACAAAGTCCCCTGGTCAGAGTATAAACAAAGTCCCCTGGCTGAGTATATAAACAAAGGGCAATGGTTGAGTATAACAAAGTCTCTTGCTGAGTATAGCAAAGTCCCTGATCGAAAGTATAACAAAGTCCCCTGGTCGAGTATTAAAGTCCCTGGTCGGTTTATAACCAGTAGCCCTGGATCGAGAATAACAGAGTCCTCTGATGGAATATAAAAAGTCCCCTTATCGACATAACAAAGGCCCTGGACGAGTATAACAAAGCTCCTGTTAGAGTAACAAGCCTTTTGTCGAGTAACAAAGTCCCTGATCGAGTATAGTAACAGTTCCTGATCAAGCGAGCATAAGAATATCACCTGATCGAGTATAACAAAGTCCCTGGTGAGTATAACAAAGCCCTCTGATCGAGTATAACAGAAGTCCCCTGATCGAGAAAGTCCCTGTTCGACAGCAACAAAGGTCCCTGGCGAGTATATAACAAAGTCTCCTTATAGAGTATAACAAAGTCCCTGATCGAGTATAACAAAGTCCCTGGTCGAGTATAAACAAAGTCCCTGGTCGAGTATAACAAAGGCCCTGATCGAATAGTTTAAAGTCCTCTGATGAATATGAACAAAGTCCCTTATCGAGTATAGCAAAGTCCCTGGTCGAGTATAACAAAGCCCCTGATCGGTACCAAAGTCCCTGGTCATATAACAATGTCCCGATCGAGTATAACAAAAGTCTCCTGATCTGAGTAAAAAGTCCCTGATCGAGTATAACAAAGTCCTGATTGAGGAGCAACAAAGGCCTTCTGATCAGAGTATAACAAAGGCCCCTGATCGAGTATAACAGTCCCTTATCGAGAATAAGACCCTGGTCGAGTATAACAAAACTACCTGGTCGAGTATAAATAAATTTTGGTTGAGTATAACAAAGCCCCTGGATCGAGTATGCAACAAAGTCCCTGATCAGAGTATAAATTCCCTTGATCATAGAGTTAAAAAGTGCCCTGGTCGAGTATAACAAAGCCTCCTGCTGAGTATAACAAAGTCCCCTGATCGAGTATATATAAGAGTCCCCTGACTGAGTATAACAATCCTGATCGAGAAAAGTTCCTGGTCGAGAATGTCCCCTGATCGATCGAATATTACAAGTCCCAGGATCAAGATGCCTGATCTGTCGGCAACAGTCCTCTTCATCGAGTAACAGTGTCCTTTTTTCGAGTGGTCTAAATCAACAGTACTCGATCAACAAAGTCGAGTGTCTGATCGAAAGTCCTGATCGAAATGATCGATAACAAGGTTTCCGATCAGTTGACTTTGATCGATTTATAATTGAAACAGTTCTGGTCGAGTATAGTAATGTTCTGAGTATAAATAAAGATTATCGAGTATATAGTGCCTCTGATCGAGTATAATAATGTTCTGACGAGTATAACAAATTCTTTCTGGTTTCCCTTATAACAAAGCCTTTATGTTCATAACAAGTTTACATCGAGAATAGATATTCGTTGATCGAGATAAATACAAGGCTCTCCGGTTGATAACAGTCCTGATCGTGTCCTTCGATATCACAGTCCCATCGAGAACAGCCTTGATCGAGTATTAACGTTCCTGATCGAATATATCAGTCCCTTATCGAATAACAAAGTCCCTTTTCTCCTGATTTTGATCATATAATAAAGCCCTTGATCGAGTCTTCGGTTGAGTATATAACAAAGCTCCCATGATTGATCTGATCGATAGACTTCTATTGTTTCGATGAGTATATTTCCCCTGATCGAGAATAAAGGTCCTTTTCGATTGATAGTCCTGATCGATTTATAAAGTTTGGTCGAGCATAATAATCTCTAATCGATATTCAGATCGTTGCTGGTCGAGCCTAACAGGACCCTGCAGTATCAGGGCTTTTGATATGCCTGACCAGGGTCCTTTGTTATGTTCGATAACGACTTGTTATACTGATCTGGAGGTTGTTATACCTAACCGGGGGCTTTTGTTATACGATGAGTGGCCTGGGTTATATCAGACCAGAGAACTTTGTTATATCGATCAAGGGAATTTGTTATACTCGACCAGGACTTTGTTATACTGATAAGGACTTTATACTTCGATCAGACTTTGTTATACTTGATTAGGGGGCCTTTTGTTATATCGCCTGATCAAGGGGCCTCGTAATAACTTCCGATCAGAGGACTTTGTTAGACTCGGTGAGGGTCTTTGTTATTGTCGATGAGGGCCTTTTTTATACCCAATCATGGGCCTTTTTTATATTCAACCAGGGACTTTACACGATCAGAATTGTACTGACCAGACTTTCGTATCGATCAGGGAATTTGTTATACTCGACCAGGGACTCTGCATACGCAATCAGGACTTTTGTTATACTCGACCAGTGGACTTGATTTACTCGATGAGGGACTTTTTTATATCCGATCAGACTTTTATACTGATCAGAGCCTTTATTATACTAGATCAAGGGCCTTGTTACACGCGATCAGGGACTTTGTTATACTCGATCAGAGGACTTTGTTGTACGATCACGTGCTTTGTTATACTGATCAGGGATATTACTATACTGATCAGGAACTTGATATATTACACATCAGGTGATATTATACTGATCAGGGGATGTGTTAAACTCGATTAGGGACTTCGTTATTTCGATCAAGAGGCTGTGTTATACTCAACCGGGGCCTTTTGTTATACTGATCAGCCTTTTGTTATACTTGGATCAGGGACTTTGTTATACTGGATGAGGGTCTTTGTTATACTTCGATCAGGGACATTACTATACTTAGACCAGGAACCTTTGTTATACCAATCTGGTGATATGTTTACTGATCAGGGATTTGTTATACTAGATGAGGGGACTTTGTTATACTGATTAGGGGCTGTTATACTCGACCAGGTCCTTTGTTATGTTTGATCAGGAGAATTTGTTATACTAGATCAGGGACTTTGTTATGCTTGATTAGGGCCTTTATTATATCTGACCAGGGAATTTGTTTTACTCGATTAGGGATTTTGCTATACCGATGAGGGGCTTTATATACCTGATCAGGGGCTTGTTATATTCGATTAGGGACTTTTGTTACTCGAAAAGGGCATTGTTATACTCGATCAAGGGCCTGCTATACTCGATCAGGGATTTTGTTATACAAGATCAGGGGACTTTGGTTATACCTGACCTGGGATTTCTTTGTTATACCCAATGAGGTGTTATTGTCACCGATGAGGTGGATTTCTTATAGTGTTTGTATGTCCATGGCCTTGCACTGATCAGACTTTGTCATACTCGATCAGAGGCCGGGTCATAGAATTTTTATATCGATGAGGTGACTTTATTATACTCAACTGGGCGGCCTGTTATATATGATCAGGGACTTGTATACTCGACCAAGGACTTTGTTATACTCCGATCAGGGCCTTTATTATACCCAATCAAGGGCCTGGTTATACTGCTGATCAGGTGACTTTTTATATGTTCCTACCAGGACTTGTTAAATGACCAGGGGACTTTGTTATACTCGATCAGGGGTCTTTGTTATACTCGACCAGGGGGCTTTGTTATACCCGATCAGGGGATTTTGTTATACTCGACCAGGGGGCTTTGTTATACTCGATCTGAGGACATTGTTATACTCGACCAGGGGACTTTGTTATACTCGATCTGAGGACTTTGTTATACTCGATCAGGGGACTTTGTTATATTCGACCAGGGGACTTTGTTATACTCGATCAGGGGATTTTGTTATACTCGACCAGTGGGCTTTGTTATTCTCGATCTGAGGACATTGTTATACTCGACCAGGGGACTTTGTTATACTCGATCTGAGGACTTTGATACTCGATCTGAGGACTTTGTTACTCGATCAAGGGACTTTGTTATACTCAACCGGGGGCCTTTGTTATATTCGATCAGGGCCCTTTGTTATACTCGATCAAGGGACTTTGTTATACTCGATCAGGGGACTTTGTTATACTCGTTGAGGGGGCATTGTTTTCCTCGATCAAGGGACTTTGTTATACTCCATCAGGGTCTTTGTTATACTCCATCAGGGGCCTTTGTTATACTCGACCAGGGGCCTTTGTTATGCTCGCTAAGGGGACTTTGTTATACTCGATGAGGGGCCTTTGTTTTACTTGATCAGGGTACTTTGTTATACTCGACCAGGGGACTTTGTTATACTCGATTATATGACATTTTTATACACGATCAGAGGACATTGTTTTACTCGATCAGGGGACTTTTTTATATTCGATCAGAGGACTTTGTTAAACTCGATGAGGGCCTTTATTATACTCGATCAGGGGCTTTCTTATACTCGATCAGGAGACATTACTATATTCGACCAGGGAACTTGGTTATACACGATCAGGGGATATGTTATACTCGATCAGGGGATGTGTTATACTCGATCAGGGGACTTTGTTATACTTGAACAGGAGGCTTTGTTATACTCGTTCAGGGGACTTTGTTATAATTGATCAGTGGACTTTGTATTATTCGATCAGGGGGCCTTTGTTATGCTCGATAAGGGGACTTTGTTATACTCGATCAGGGGAATTTGTTATACTCGAGGAGGCGACTTTGTTATACACGACCATTGGACTTTGTTATATTCGATCAGAGTTCTTTGTTATACTCGATCGGGGGACTTTTTTTTACTAGATCAGGGGGCTTTGTTTTACTAGATCAAGGGACTTTGTTAAAGTCGATTAAGGGCCTTTATTATTCTCGATCAAGGGCCTTTGTTATACCCGATCAGTGGACTTTGTTATACTCGATCAGAGGACTTTGGTATACTCGATCAGGGGACTTTGTTATACTCGACCAGGGGACTTTGTTATTCTTGATCAAGGGGCTTTGTTATACTCGATCAGGGGACATTACTATACTCGGCCAGGGAACTTTGTTATTACACGATCAGGGGATATGTTATACTCTATCAGGGGATGTGTTATACTCGATCAGGGGACTTTGATATATTCGATCAGGGGGCTTATTTATACTCGACCTGGGGCCTTTGTTATGCTCGATCAGTGTCATTTGTTATACTCGATGAGGGAACTTTGTTATACTCGATTAGGGGGCTTTGTTATACTCGACCAGGGTGCTTTGTTATGCTCGTTCAGTGGCGATTGTTATACACAATTAGGGGGCTTTGTTATATTCGATTAAGGGACTTTGTTATACTCTACCAGGGGCCTTTGTTATGGTCAACCAGGGGACTTTGTTATACTCAATCAGGGGACTTGTTTTACTGGATCAGGGGGCTTTGTTTTCTTCGACCAGGGGACTTTGTTATACCCGATCATGGGACTTTGTTATACCTGATTTGGGGACTTTGTAATATTCGATGAGGGGGGCTTTGTTATACTCGACCAGGGGTCTTTGTTATGCTCGATTAGGGGACATTGTTATACTCGATCAGGGGATATGTTATACTCGATCAGGGGATGTGTTATACTTGATTAGGGGACTTTGTATTATTCGATCATGGGGGCTTTTTTATCCTCGACCAGGGGCCTTTGTTATGCTCGATCACGGGACTTTGTTATACTCGATCAGGAGCCTTTGTTATACTCTATCAGGGGCTTCTATTATACTCGAACCAGGGGAATTTGTTATACTCGATCATTAGACCTTGTTATACTCGACCAGGGGCCTTTGTTATGCTCGATAAGGGGACTTTGTTATACTCCATCAGGGGCCTTTGTTATACTCGATCAGGGTACTTTGTTATACTCGATCAGGGGCCTTTGTTATACTCGACCAGGGACTTTGTGCCTCGATTAGGGGACTTTATTTATACTCGTGAGGGCTTTGATATACCGATCAGGGGACTTTATTGCTCTCGTTCAGGGGACTTTGTTATAATTGATCAGTGGACTTTGTATTATTCGATCAGGGGGCCTTTGTTATGCTCGATAAGGGGACTTTGTTATACTCGATCAGGGGAATTTGTTATACTCGAGGAGGCGACTTTGTTATATTCGGATTTGGGACTTTTTTGTTGCGCCTGATGAGGCATTTGTTATACTCGCATCAAGGCCTTGTGCTATACTCTCGATCAGGGGACTTTATAGGACTCGATTAGGGCCTTGTTATACTCCCATCAGGGACTTGATATACACGATCAGTGGGCTTTGATATACTCGACCAGGGCCTTTGGTTATACGCCGATCAGGGCCTTTTGTTATACTATATCAGGGGCTTTTGTTATACTCTCGGAACCCGGAGACCTATGGTACTCGATCATGAGACCTTGTTATATACTCGATCAGGGTACTTTGTTATACTCGATCAGGGCCTTTGTTATACTCGCATCAGGACTTTAGTTATACTCGATTAGGGACTTGTTATACCTCGATGAGGGCTGATATACTCACTGTGGACTGTTACTCGATCAGGACTTGTTATACTCTCTCGAAGATTGGGACTTGTTAAACCTGGGATCAGAGACTTTGTTATACTCCAACCAGGACCTTGTTATGCTCTTTGACCATTGGCATTTTGTTATACTCGTTCAGGGGCTTTGTTATATCTGATTAGGGGACTTTTTGTTATACTCGATGAGGGCATTTGTTATACTCGATCAAGGGCCTTTACACTCGATCAGGGATTCTCGGTTAGACCTCCGCGGATTTAGGGGGGCCTCGGTTATAATTTTGATCAGGTGACTTTGATGGTACACCAGATCAGTGGGCTTTGACATACTCGACCAGGGGCCTTTTGGTTATACGATCAGGGGCCTTTGTTATACTATAACAGCTTTTTGCTATACTCGCTGAACCCGGAGAATTTGTTATACTTCCGATCATAGACTTTGTTATACCTGGATCAGGGCCTTTTTATGCTCACCAGGGGGGCTCGATATACGCGATCAGGGGACGTTATATACTTATCAGGGCCCTTGTTATACCTTTAATCAGGGTGCTTTTGCTGTGCTCGACCAGTGGCCTTTAAGTTATACCTGATAAGGGCCGGTTAGTATTCGATTAAGGGACCTTGTTATACCTACCAGGGCCTTTACAGGTCAACCAGGGAATTTGAAAGAATAAGGACCCTGCTGCCCGGATTTGGGGGTAATTCTCTGCGATTCGGGATGAGGGGGGTTTGTTATACTCGACCAGGGGCCTTTGTTATGCTCGATAAGGGGACATTGATATACTTGATTAGGGGCCTTTGTTTTACTCGATCAGGGGACATTACTATACTCGACCAGGTAACTTTGTTTTACACGATCAGGGGATATGTTATACTCGATCAGGGGACTTTCTTATACTCAGTCAGGAGGCTTTGTTATACTCAACCTGGGCCCTTTGTTATACTCGATCAGGGGAATTTGGTATACTCGATCAGAGGACTTTGTTATACTCAACCAGGGGGCTTTGTTATACTCAACCAGGGGACTTTGTTATACTCGATCAGGTGACTTTGTTATACTCGATCAGGGGTCTTTGTTATGCTCGATCAGGGGACTTTGTTATACTCGATCAGGGGACTTTGTTATACTCGATTAGGGGGGGCTTTGTATTCCTCGATCAGGGGGCTTTGTTATACTCCATCAGGGTCTTTGTTATTCTCCATTAGGGGCCTTTGTTATACTCGACCAGGGGACTTTGTTATTTTCGATCAGGGGACTTTGTTATACTTGATCAGGGGACTTTGTATTATTCGGTCAGGGGGGTTTTTAATGCTCGACCTGGGGCCTTTGTTATGCTCGATAAGGGGACTTTGTTATACTCGATTAGGGGGGGCTTTGTTTTCTTCGATCAGGGGACTTTGTTATACTCCATCAGGGTCTTTGTTATTCTCCATTAGGGGCATTTGTTATACTCGACCAGGGGACTTTGCTATTTTCGATCAGGGGACTTTGTTATACTTGATCAGGGGACTTTGTATTATTCGGTCAGGGGGGCTTTCTTATGCTCGACCAGGTAACTTTGTTATACACGATCAGGGGATGTGTTATACTCGATCAGGGGACTTTGTTATACTCAGTCAGGAGGCTTTGTTATACTATATCAGGGGCCTTTGTTATACGCCGATCAGGGGCCTTTGTTATACTATGTCAGGGGCTTTTGTTATACTCGAACCCGGAGAATTTGTTATACTCGATCATGAGACCTTGTTATACTCGATCAGGGCCTTTTTTATGCTCGACCAGGGGGGTTTGATATACGCGATCAGGGGACGTTGTTATACTCGATTAGGGGTCTTTGTTATGCTCGACCAGGGCGCTTTGTTATGCTCGACCAGTGGCCTTTGTTATACTCGATAAGGGGGCTTTGTTATATTCGATTAAGGGACTTTGTTATACTCTACCAGGGGCCTTTGTTATGGTCAACCAGGGGACTTTGTTATACTCAATAAGGGACTTTGTTATACCTGATTTGGGGACTTTGTAATATTCGATGAGGGGGGTTTGTTATACTCGACCAGGGGCCTTTGTTATGCTCGATAAGGGGACATTGATATACTTGATTAGGGGCCTTTGTTTTACTCGATCAGGGGACATTACTATACTCGACCAGGTAACTTTGTTTTACACGATCAGGGGATATGTTATACTCGATCAGGGGACTTTCTTATACTCAGTCAGGAGGCTTTGTTATACTCAACCCGGGCCTTTGTTATACTCGATCAGGGGAATTTGGTATACTCGATCAGAGGACTTTGTTATACTCGATCAGGGGGCTTTGTTATACTCAACCAGGGGACTTTGTTATACTCGATCAGGTGACTTTGTTATACTCGATCAGGGGTCTTTGTTATGCTCGATCAGGGGACTTTGTTATACTCGATCAGGGGACTTTGTTATACTCGATTAGGGGGGGCTTTGTTTTCCTCGATCAGGGGGCTTTGTTATACTCCATCAGGGTCTTTGTTATTCTCCATTAGGGGCCTTTGTTATACTCGACCAGGGGACTTTGTTATTTTCGATCAGGGGACTTTGTTATACTTGATCAGGGGACTTTGTATTATTCGGTCAGGGGGGTTTGTTATGCTCGACCTGGGGCCTTTGTTATGCTCGATAAGGGGACTTTGTTATACTCGATTAGGGGGGGCTTTGTTTTCCTCGATCAGGGGACTTTGTTATACTCCATCAGGGTCTTTGTTATTCTCCATTAGGGGCCTTTGTTATACTCGACCAGGGGACTTTGTTATTTTCGATCAGGGGACTTTGTTATACTTGATCATGGGACTTTGTATTATTCGGTCAGGGGGGCTTTCTTATGCTCGACCAGGTAATTTTGTTATACACGATCAGGGGATGTGTTATACTCGATCAGGGGACTTTGTTATACTAAGTCAGGAGGCTTTGTTATACTCAACCCGTGGCCTTTGTTATACTCGATGAGGGGAATTTGGTATACTCGATCAGAGGACTTTGTTATACTCGATCAGGGGCCTTTGTTATACTCGACCAGGGGACTTTGTTATTTTCGATCAGGGGACTTTGTTATACTTGATCAGGGGACTTTGTATTATTCGGTCAGGGGGCTTTGTTATGCTCGATAAGGGGACTTTGTTATATGCGATCAGGGGACTTTGTTATTTTCGATCAGGGGCCTTGGTTATACTCGACCAGGGAACTTTGTTATACTCGACCAGGGGACTTTGTTATACTTGATCAGGGGAATTTGTTATACTCGACCAGGGGACTTTGTTATGCTCGATAAGGGACTTTGTTATACTCGATCAGGGGCCTTTGTTATACTCGATCAAGGGCCTTTGTCATAATCGATCAGGGGACTTTGTTATACTTGATCAGGGGAATTTGTTATACTCGACCAGGGGACTTTGTTATACTTGATCATGGGAATTTGTTATACTCGACCAAGGGACTTTGTTATACTCGATCAGGGGACATTACTATACTCGACAAGGGAACTTTTTTATACACGATCAGGGGATATGTTATACTCGATCAGGGGATGTGTTATACTCGATCAGGGGACTTTGTTATACTCAGTCAGGAGGCTCTGTTATACTCAACCGGGGTCCTTTGTTATACTCGATCAGGGGAATTTGTTATACTCGATCAGGGGACTTTGTTATACACGATCAGGGGGCTTTGTTATACTAAACCAGGGGACTTTGTTATACTCGATTAGGTGGTTTTGTTATACTCAACCAGGGGTCTTTGTTATGCTCGATCAGGGGACTTTGTTATCCTCGATCAGGGGCCTTTGTTATACTATATCAGGGGCTTTTGTTATACTCGAACCAGGGGAATTTGTTATACTCGATCATGAGACCTTCTTATACTCGATCAGGGGACATTGTTATACGCGATGAGTTGGCTTTGTTATACTCGACCATGGTGCTAGCAATACGTAACCGAAGTGA